>NW_019416363.1:52261-136436 GCF_000390285.2 Anoplophora glabripennis | reverse complement strand
TATTGTCAAGAAGTCGGTGGGTGGCAATTCGAACACTTAATTTAGATAGAAAACTTAATGAATTGTATTTGCTTGACATAGGAATTGTTATTTTTTTTATGAATAAAATTTACGTTTTCTAACATTCAATCGTCATTTACTCGAAAACTTTCCAATGTAAGATGGCCAACATTTTAATACTGTCGGATCGACAATGAAACGATCTTTCAGAATCAAGAAAAAAAATAGGTGGTTGCTATTTAAAAAAATGCCTATGACGTCATTACTCGAAAACAAATGACGGTTAAAAATCGCCTTTTATGCTAAAATATGTATTTTTTAAGTAAAAAATCGACCTGTTCGAGGATTTTTCCCAAAAAAAAATTGTTTCGATTTTATTGAATTTATTCCATACTTTAGGCGCGTACGGTATATGTGTATGGCTAATTAAATATGGGAACAAATTTTTCAAATATTTCAATTCTGAGTTGCTGCGTCAGCGACCGAACCTGGTACATACTGCCAACCCATTGGTTCTTCAATTGAGATCGGAAAGAGATTGAGATTTTGGAATAGTTTAGGTATTTCGCCATTTGGTTGGATAATATAATAACAAATCCTTTTTATGTAGAAAATTATTAGTACATATTAGATAAGGATTTATATTTGTTACACAATTATATAGATACATGTATTATTGTTATTAATATTATCGTATAATACATTTATATACTATATTTAGCATATATTACAATATTTAATATTTTATTGCATAAAAATTAATTATATGATTTTTATACCTGCTATGTAATTGTATTATTATACTTACCATAGAAATTATTTTAGAAATGTCCATTAAAATATTGAGCATTCTGTTACAAACCATTAGCAAATACCTACAATAGAGTTCTTATACAAAAATTCCTTTTTTATTCCATTTATTTATAAAATATTGATTTTTATGTAGTTTTCATCTAATGAAATTCGTATATCCTATTCTGTTTTTGGAATTATACAAGTATATGGATTTCTATTGTATACCTGGAATAGAGGTACAATACCCCTTTTGTTGCCGTTGTCTATGGATTTTGTGCCAAAACTGAACAAAGGCATGTTTTTTTTCGTTCTATGGATATTTGAGTATTAAAATATGCTCCGAATGCTAAATGATATTGGTATCTCAAATTATATGTATAAATAAAATACGGCGAAAAACATGTTATGTACAACTTACTTTACCCACGTGACCCTTAATAAATAACACGTGTTTATTATTATTTTTACATTATATTCACAGGTATAATTTAGATCAGTTTAAAATATTAGTCCAGTTAAATTTCTAATGATGATAAGCGATTTAGTACAGGAACAGTTTTAGGATCTTTTGGTGTCAGAATCAAAACTGACCTACTGACTTAACATATGTACAATGTAACAAGCTCAAATCAGCTCTAAAAAGTTAGCATTCTAAAATTAGACGAGGAAATAGCTAAACACCTGCTAGCGTGCTTGAAATGCGAAATGCTCCCCACGCAAAGCGTCATGACGGTTATGATTAGTTTTTAACATTGGCCTTAAATCTTTTCTACACTGAAAATCGGTTTGTGGTTGATTCATTGTCAGAGCTTCAAAAATACTGAAATTAATATACATACAAGGTGTTTCTAAAATAGGGTCCCAAACTTCTGCTGCGTTTATAACTCATTAAAATAAGCCAAAAAGTTCCTATTAACATGTGCCCTAAAACGTACCCTTAGGAAGTTATATGCCCTTAAACGGGCTCAAACAAAACTGGTTTTTTTCTGTTATTGACAAAACGGTCGAAAATAAATAGATAAAAATTTATGGGTCTTGCATAACTTTTTACGTTAAATAACATGGGCCGCTCCGTTTTTCGACATGCAAATCATATGCGTCCCATTTAGGTTGGTGGAGGGGGTTTTCGGTTCGTAATTTTTTTTATTTCAATTTTTTTACAATTTCCTCTACAGATTTATAAAATCTTAACAATTTTACATAAAAAATATTATCTTTGTCCAAATCGATATTTCCAATGGTCTTCGAGTAAATTGAGTTTGAAAATTCAGTAACATTATTTAAATAAATTGCAGTTATAAAGGATCCGATCATTTAATAAATAATTTAGGACATAAACTAAGACTATTTAAATTTAGAGTTACACTTACTAATTAAAGAACTAATTACTACTGCAGACAATAGCTATATGTGAAATAGAAAATAATGGGATTGAAATTAGTAATAATAAGTTAAATTACAAGAACTGCTCGAAGTGACCACCTTGCATTTCGATGCATAATCTAGCTCGATACTTCAATGATTTGCAAATTCTTTGGAAAATTCTAGGTGTTTGCCTTATTTTCATGCACGCGGTTTCAATTTCCTCCCGTAGTTGCTGAATGGTCTCAATTGGAATTGTATAAACCTTTGCCTTAAGTTGACCCCCACAAAAAATAGTCCAGGGGGTTAAGGTCAGGGGAACGTGGAAGCCAGGGAACAGGACCTCCTCGGCCTATCCATTTTCTCCATACAACTCATTTAAGTGTTGTCTTGCATTATGTAGGTAATGAGGTGGCGCCCCGTCCTGCATAAACCATATGCTTTGGCGTTCAATTAAAGGGACATCTTCCAAAAGTCCTGGCAAGTAGTTAACTAAAAAATTGTAATAATCCTCACCATTTAATCTATTAGGCAACACAAACGGTCCGATTAACCGATTGCCTAAAACGCCTGCCCAAACGATGACGGAAAACCGAATCTGATGTCTGGACTGAAATATACTGTGTGGGTTTTCATCAGCCCATTCATGAGCGTTATGAAAATTGACATAACCATCTTTACTGAAGCTTGCCTCATCCGTAAACAAAATAAGAGATGCAAAATTCGGAATCCGCCTCCATTTTAACAAAAACCATTGGCAGAACTGCCGACGTGGTTCGTAGTCATTTGGATTTAAAGCTTGAACACGCTGGATATGAAAAGGATGAAGTAGTTGTTCGCAAAGAAGCCAAACTACGGAAAAACTTATGTTATGCGTACGTGCGACACTCCTTACACTAACCCTTGGATTGTCCTGCATAGCTCTCAATACATTTTCTTCCATCACCGGTGTTCTTACAAATCTGTCTCTGCCACGATCATTTACTCTTGGTTGGAACGAACCATTTTCTCTTAAACGTTGATGGATCCTCTGAAATACCTGTCGAGATGGAAGTCTTCTATTCGGGTATGCTGCCGCATACAGACGCCTCGATTCTGATTTCGCATATCCAGCCGCACGCCCGTACATAAAGTGCATATCTGCCATTTCCGTGTTTGAATATGACTCCATATTTTATGAGTTGCAATAATGTTGTATACTTAAATTTTCCACTCACCACTTTTACTAATTAAACACTGCAAAGCTNCATATACATATGAATACATATGACAATATTGGTAACTATTTTCCAATAAAAACAAAATATCAATTTTTTTACAGAAAAAATCGCACACTATTAATTAACCATGACATTTCTTTTTTAACAACAACCTTTGACATTTGACGTTAAGGTTAATACATAGATGCGACAGTATTATTGATGAAATACACAGAATTACCCCAGAAATAATTCATAATGTGCAAGAAGAATTTCTACACAGACTTGCGTATTGTCAAGAAGTCGGTGGATGGCAATTCGAACACTTAATTTAGATAGAAAACTTAATGAATTGTATTTGCTTGACATAGGAATTGTTATTTTTTTTATGAATAAAATTTACGTTTTCTAACATTCAATCGTCATTTACTCGAAAACTTTCCAATGTAAGATGGCCAACATTTTAATACTGTCGGATCGACAATGAAACGATCTTTCAGAATCAAGAAAAAAAATAGGTGGTTGCTATTTAAAAAAATGCCTATGACGTCATTACTCGAAAACAAATGACGGTTAAAAATCGCCTTTTATGCTAAAATATGTATTTTTTAAGTAAAAAATCGACCTGTTCGAGGATTTTTCCCAAAAAAAAATTGTTTCGATTTTATTGAATTTATTCCATACTTTAGGCGCGTACGGTATATGTGTATGGCTAATTAAATATGGGAACAAATTTTTCAAATATTTCAATTCTGAGTTGCTGCGTCAGCGACCGAACCTGGTACATACTGCCAACCCATTGGTTCTTCAATTGAGATCGGAAAGAGATTGAGATTTTGGAATAGTTTAGGTATTTCGCCATTTGGTTGGATAATATAATAACAAATCCTTTTTATGTAGAAAATTATTAGTACATATTAGATAAGGATTTATATTTGTTACACAATTATATAGATACATGTATTATTGTTATTAATATTATCGTATAATACATTTATATACTATATTTAGCATATATTACAATATTTAATATTTTATTGCATAAAAATTAATTATATGATTTTTATACCTGCTATGTAATTGTATTATTATACTTACCATAGAAATTATTTTAGAAATGTCCATTAAAATATTGAGCATTCTGTTACAAACCATTAGCAAATACCTACAATAGAGTTCTTATACAAAAATTCCTTTTTTATTCCATTTATTTATAAAATATTGATTTTTATGTAGTTTTCATCTAATGAAATTCGTATATCCTATTCTGTTTTTGGAATTATACAAGTATATGGATTTCTATTGTATACCTGGAATAGAGGTACAATACCCCTTTTGTTGCCGTTGTCTATGGATTTTGTGCCAAAACTGAACAAAGGCATGTTTTTTTTCGTTCTATGGATATTTGAGTATTAAAATATGCTCCGAATGCTAAATGATATTGGTATCTCAAATTATATGTATAAATAAAATACGGCGAAAAACATGTTATGTACAACTTACTTTACCCACGTGACCCTTAATAAATAACACGTGTTTATTATTATTTTTACATTATATTCACAGGTATAATTTAGATCAGTTTAAAATATTAGTCCAGTTAAATTTCTAATGATGATAAGCGATTTAGTACAGGAACAGTTTTAGGATCTTTTGGTGTCAGAATCAAAACTGACCTACTGACTTAACATATGTACAATGTAACAAGCTCAAATCAGCTCTAAAAAGTTAGCATTCTAAAATTAGACGAGGAAATAGCTAAACACCTGCTAGCGTGCTTGAAATGCGAAATGCTCCCCACGCAAAGCGTCATGACGGTTATGATTAGTTTTTAACATTGGCCTTAAATCTTTTCTACACTGAAAATCGGTTTGTGGTTGATTCATTGTCAGAGCTTCAAAAATACTGAAATTAATATACATACAAGGTGTTTCTAAAATAGGGTCCCAAACTTCTGCTGCGTTTATAACTCATTAAAATAAGCCAAAAAGTTCCTATTAACATGTGCCCTAAAACGTACCCTTAGGAAGTTATATGCCCTTAAACGGGCTCAAACAAAACTGTTTTTTTTTCTGTTATTGACAAAACGGTCGAAAATAAATAGATAAAAATTTATGGGTCTTACGTGACTTTTGTGTGCCACTATGTATCTCGCTTAATACACAATGCACGTCAAAAATCTCATATGTTTTTTGTTGCATTTTTTGAAGCCTTGATGCTTGTAAAAACAAATTTGAAATTCACGGCCAACTTTGAACTTTGTGAGTAATCATAAAAAACCGGAAAAGTACCGAAAGTTTAGAGCCCTCTAGCTTTTTTATTTTAAGAGATAGGAAAAACTTATTTTAATACAGTTTCATGGCAAAATTGATATCTTTCACCTANATTTTCAAACTCAATTTACTCGAAAACCATTGGAAATATCGATTTGGACAAAGATAATATTTTTTACGTAAAATTGTTAAGATTTCATAAATCTGTACAGAAAATTGTAAAAAAATTGATATAAAATAAATTACGGGCCGAAACCAACCTAACCTAAACAGACGCATATGATTTGCATGTCGAAAAACGGAGTAGCTCATGTTATTTAACGTAAAAAGTTATGTAAGACCCATAATTTTTTTTCTGTTTATTTGCGACCGTTTTGTCAATAACAGAAAAAAAAACAGTTTTGTTTGAGCCCTTTTATGGGCATATAACTTCCTAAGGGTGCGTTTTAGGGCACATGTTAATCGGAACTTTTTGGCTTATTTTAATGAGTTATAAACGCAGCAGAAGTTTGGAACCCTATTTTAGAAACACCCTGTATAATAATAAACCAAACTCCATGGATGTTAATAGGGATTAAATTTAAGAGTCTGCGTTCCTACTGATAAATTACTTAAAATCATGCAGTTATTCTACCACAATTATGAGATTATAATACTATAACATTAAAAAAAAGTTACCAAAAAATTAATAGTGACATGCACTATTGTGTTTAGAATAATTCGCTCATGTAAATTAAGAGCATCGGCTTCTTGCGTCTGCGGGAATTACGTAAATAAATAACGCATGATGGACCACCATTATTTGGGCAAATCTCGTAGCAAGTTATTGTACTCTTGGGTTAACCCGTCGTGGGTTTAGCAAGTTATTGTGCACTTGGGTTAACATGTAGTGGCGCTTGCAGGTTATTGTGTTTGTAGATTATATGGTCGCGGGTTACAGCATATAGTAGTTCACGCCGACAGTTCAGATGTAAATCGTAAATTTTGCACTTTTTAAGTTAGGGAATTTCAGAACCCTTGAGTGCTAGAATAATTTTGAGTTTGGCGACCCAAAACACATAGGAATGTATATTATTCGCTATCCGAAGAACGTTTTTCAATTTTGATACTGCTGTTATGGAATCGCTAAAGTAAGTAAGTAAGAATTCTACCTTTAGATGACATAACTCGTTTTCAGAAAAAAAATCACGATGTAATATGTATCTAGCAAAAAAACGCGTTTTTCGCACTTTTAGGTTAGGATATCTCGGAAGCGTGACGTGATGGAGCAATTCAGATTCGGATTCTACGCAAAAAACTACTTCGAAAATGACCCAGCTGCTCTAGAACAAAACCTTGCTATTATCTTTCCTTCATATGAATGTGAATTGCAACGTTCTCTATGCAGCTCTAACATTACTATTTTTGATTGTCACGTTCTTTCTTTAGGCATTGAGTGAGAAATACTATTTCCTCATTCAACGCTTTAGGTTAGACCCTTACACGGCGTCCTGGGTAAGCGGCGACAAACGGCCGGTGCGGCCGGTGCGACCGGAACGGCCGAAGCAGTGATTTTCAAAATTAGAGCATCATAGGTTCTGTCCTACGTACGAGGTACCGCCCGGCACAAGCGGCTCGTGCGGCTTTCATGCGGACGACGCGACCAAATTATTTGATAATTCCGCCTCTGCCGCTTCAGTTTACATTTTTAAATCTTAAAAATTATATGAGAATTATATAATCGACCATTCGAGAGAATGGACCTGCACTCTTAACAGAAATAGACATTAGCATCGCGTCGGCCATTTCAACCGCGTCGAACGCGCCGGCCGCACCGGCCGTTTGTCGCCGCTCACCCAGGACGCCGTGTCACACGTCGTAGATATACAGGGTTTCAATCGGGAAAATTTAATAGGCGATAGAAAAATAAAAAGCTACAAAAACTTGTTTTCAAGTATATATCTCAAAAACTACGTGGCCGATTTTCATCAAACTTGGCATGTTTTTATTATTATTTTTATTATTAAGTAAGGGGCTTATTTAGATACGATTTGATTTAATTTATTTATTCCAGAGGCGGCGCAGGTGCATTATAAGTAGNAAAAATGTCACCGAAACAAAAAATTGCTTGTCTTTTTCTCATTCATGCGATGTACTAAGTATATGTTGCCTTCTTTTATATTTATTACATTTTTTATAATTTTGATATAAAAAATGTAGATTAATGTAGAAATTGTTTTAAATAGGCCAACTACAAAAAATTTAATGAATATAATGTACTTCTTTTAAGCTAAGAATCTGCAATATCTGGCACCCATCAGTTTACCATCATAGAAGTAAGGTCCTATGATTTTGATATCAAGAATTCTAACCCAAACATATACTGAAAACCTCTGTTGAAATGCAGTTTCTTCGTGCCAATGTAAATTACCACTAGTCCATTTGAAGTAAATGTGACACATCTGACCAGAGAATTCTTCTGCATATAAAATGATCTTCCCTCTTTCTTTCTTGTCACCACGTACAGAACACAAACTGGATTTTTTCACCTTACAACATTTAAAACATTTCTTCATAATATCATTCTGGCACTATCCTCTAAATTGTCGTTCACTTCAATCTCTCACTATTTTGCTCATTTTTCCTATTTACATAATTTAAAATTCTGTTAACATTACCTATTTTATTAACAACGGCTGATTTTATAAGCGAAGGTTTTCTATATTCCGCAAGTGCTTGAATAGAGTTGAAATTGCATTGATACTACAATACAAACTTATTACACTTCTCAATATGAAAAAATATCATTATTATTCAAAATTATAGTTTTTCTAAGCACAGTTAGCTGTAACAATTTTCAAAGCAACAGTTATGCATAAACTATAACAATAAACAATTTGTTAAATAATGATGACATTACTGGGATAACACATTTGTTTTCATGGCGTGCTACATATGCTACTTTGTCTGTGCAAGAACAATGTTGAAGGCTAAGTTTTCTCTAAAGTAAAAAACCAGTATTATAATAATGTGAAAAGAAAATCTGTATTTTACTTAAAAGAAGTACATTATGTTTATTAAATTTTTTGTAGTTGACACGTTTCTACAACAATTTCTACGTTAACACGAAAATGTTTACATTTTTTATACCAAAATTGTAAAAAATGTAATAAATATAAAAGATACAGGCAATATGCAGTATATCGCATGAAAGAGGAAAAAACAGCAAATTTTTTGTAGACACAACCTGCTTCGATGACAATTTTTTTGTCCGCGTAGAGGGTGTAGCAAATTGCAGATGAAATTTTAACCGGAGGTAACCGGAGAAAACTATCACCCAGTATATCGATTTGACTAAAGCTTTAAGAAATAATACGCCATAATTGTCCAAATAAATGTGCCAAATTTTAACGCGATCGGTAAAAGGGTTTAAAGGCCTGTAACTCAAAAACTAAAAAGTTTTTATTTAATTTTTTTTACGTAGATCGTATTTATTTATCGTCGTGAATATGCGGTCAAACGTTGTCGGTGAAATTTGCGGACATCCTATATACAAATTTATGTCGTTATTCGCTTTCATCTATTCAGCAATAAAATTAAGGTAACTTTTAAATATTTGTAGCAAATTTCACATACAATCACATTTTACCAAAATATACGATAACACCGCAAACACCAATTCACCACACATTCTAAAAAAATAAACAATAAATAAGAATGATATAACCGACAAATAGAGAGAAGGCACCAAAAATATAAAAACAAATAGACACAAGCATCGAAAAGACCACTAAAAACGAGTCGAACCCCCCCAACAAAACGACCAAATGTCGCAGCAAAACAAGAAAACCGTCGCACACATACAAGATATACAAGGTTTCAATCGGGAAAATTTAATAGGCGATAGAAAAATAAAAAGCTACAAAAACTTGTTTTCAAGTACATATCTCAAAAACTACTTGGCCGATTTTCATCAAACTTGGCATGTTTTTATTATTATTTTTATTATTAAGTAAGGGGCTTATTTAGATACGATTGGATTTAATTTATTTATTCCAGAGGCGGCGCAGGTGCATTATAACTAGATGTTTTATAGAAAAATTTGAGCTTTTTTTAAGTTTGATATTACATATTTTTAAATTAAAAGGAATAAAAATATTTTTTTCTGTTTTTATAATTCCATTTTTTTCTCAAAGTGTAAGCAAAATAGACAAGAAATGCAAATGACAAAGCAATTGTAATTTTTAACTACTCAATTTAAAAATATTATCAAAAATAAAAAAGTAGTGCCGTCATTGATAAAAATGTAAACAGCGGAGCCATTTTTTTAGATATTTGAGAAGAGGTTATTTTTATTAAGTTTTTAAAACCATGTACCTCGAAAACGGAGTTTTAAAACATATAAGTTTATATGATCTTTTATTTTTCCGAGTACTATCCTGTTAAATTTTCCCGATTAAAGCCTGATACACCCTGTGTATGTCATTTAATGTAAGAAGCACATTGTTTTCACGACACCTCATACCAAGATATGGTTATCCAAATCAATGACAAAAACAGTATTAATTGTCGTTTTGTAACATTTTTAGACAAGTCAATCAATTTTTTTCTAAAAATCGAACCAAAAATTACGGAGTTTCAGCTTGTGATGTTTTGTATGGGACGCTCGGTACATTCGTATTGCCTGTCAACTTAAATCTACAAAATAAAAAACTTCTGTGTTAATTCACTCCTGACTTATCGAATGCCATCAAGTGCCTAATAACAATTCTACTGGCGCCCCGACAAATCGTTTCCGTTAATATTTTATTCAGTCGTGTCGTTTCATGACTCATGTTCTACCATTAATGCTCCGGCTCTAATCAATATTAAGTATATTTTCAGTATGCTACTCCCCCTTTATAGAGAATAATAACAATGGGGCTTTCCTGATTACAGTACAGAAACATAGCGGGGTGTACAAAATAAAAGTCATTACTCATTAGCGTCGACATATTGTATTTAATTTTCAAAGAAATCGGAATTCGAAGTTACGCAATGCATTAAATGTGAAACACTGCGAAAATAAATATGGTACCTTCCAATGTAGTAAGGAAACTACTGAAGATATTCAACTGTCACAGTCAGAATTTTGATACCTTCATCTGTTTTTTCGACTTACTGTTAAACCAATTAGAATTAGAAGCAAAAGCTGTCCTGTGTGAAATCTTCATCGTAGAATCGATTGCTGATAATTATTTTTTTTTCAGTAAATCTCACTTACCTCATGGTTACTAGGAAACAAACTTTTTTTAAAATCGTGACTATGTTTTAAAAAGATAAATAATTTTTTCGGCTTTCCAGTAATTTTTTTCAGCAATTTGTGTATCTATAAGAAATATATGACGTTTAAAAATTATATTGTCTTCCGATAAAGTTGGTGTTTTGTTGTCCTACATTTGAACCCCACGTTGGGCACCATGTCGTGGATCTGCCTTATTTCAACCTTTGTTAAGCATACTTGGCATATTTATGGAGCCTTGTCCTGGAACATGATTTTGTCCATCATAGGCGAATGAGTAAGATAGGGTAAACGTTCTAATTTGTTTGGTTGGCTTTTTCAATTCTAGTATAACCTCGAGATGGCACAGTTTCCTGGAGGCTTTCAACTAAACCTGTTGCACTTGTTTGTTGGCGATACTTTGGAGCTTGTGTAGATGCTTTAAGAGCTTGAGTTTGCATGGAAACTTTAGTTCTTGATTTGAGTTTTGCCTCTTTGATGGCTTGTGTACGGCAACTTTTTGGGTATTTTATAGGAGAAACACTTTTCAGATTATATTTTTATTTTACGTATTTATTGAAATTATTGTATTATTTCACAATAAATATGAGCATACAGGGTGTTAATGAACTTATGTCAAAAATCTAACGGGGTGAAAAAGGAGCAAACACTTAGTTAACTGATGATCATGGAAGTTTAATGTCATAGAGAAAAAAGCTAATTAAAAATGTGTTTAAAACTGTTTTGGAATTGCTGAAATATCGCGACGGAATACTTATAAAAAATTCTGTAACACTGTTTTAAGAGTTTGTAGGTTTCTTATGAAGTCGGACTGTATTCTAAAGTCAGTTTGTAATACATTGTTGTAGTGATTGCTGTGCTGTTTTTCGAGAGTACATTTAATAACTGTATTTCCAAGTTTTCTTTTGAAAATGGCGGATTTAGCAATCGCGAATACTATGATATGCTCATAATTTTATGGCGAAGCAAACGAAAATGCCCACAGAGCTTGTCAAGTGTGCCGTGCAAAATATCCTGAACGATGCGTCCACGCACCGCGAACATTTGTTGCTGTAGCGCAAAGAGTTTTAGACACCGGTGAAGTACAACCGCGTCGAAGTCGCCATGGTGGGTGGCCCAGGGCGACCATTAAGAATCTTAAATGTCGAGAAGATGATTTTAGATCTGGTCGAAGAAGACCCGCATCACAGCACCAGATATATCGCACAGCAAGTAAATATTTCGCATCCTGTTGTGCGGCGGACATTACGAGAAGCTCAGTTGTACCCATTTCATATTCAACGTGTTCAAGCGCTTACTCCTGAGGATTTTCCACTACGTCGAGGTTTTTGCGAATGGTTGCTTCAGGAACATACAAGAAATCCACAATTTACAGCGCAAATACTTGTTACAGATGAAGCATGTTTCAGTCGAAATGGTGTACGTAACGTCCACAGCACTCACCATTGAACTATCAAAAATCCACACGAAATACGTCGCGGTGCCTTTCAACAATAGTTTTCAGCGAACATGTGGTCCGGTATCGTTAATGACATTTTAATAGGACCTTTTGAATTGCCTAGGCGCTTAGACGGTGCTTCATATCTAGATTTTTTGCACATTCGCTTGCCGGGGTTATTGGAAGACGTGCCATTAAATGTTCGGTAAAATATGTGGTTATTGCATGACGGAGCCCCGCTCACTTTTTTCGGAGTGCGCGACTTTCTAAACATTAGTTTTCCCGATCGCGGCAGCTTCCCTCCCGGTCCCCGGACCTCACCCCTTTAGACTTCTTTTTGTGAGGACATGTGAAAAGTGTTGTGTATTCCACGGAAGTTTGTGACATCGACCAACTGCGACATCTTATTGCCGAAGCTTGTAATACGATTCGAAGGGAAGTGACAATGTTGCAACGCATGCGAGCGAATTGGATACGTCGCGCTGAAGTTTGTGTGCAAGCAAAGCAGTTCTCAAATGGTGGCTCCTTGCAATGTTGAGTTGTAAGTCAGATTTTAAAATTACATTTTACTCAACACTGTATATTATTTCATTACTCTGAGACCTTAACTCCAAAGAGATTTTGGTCGATTTTGTTTTTGTTACGCTCATTTGCAAGATGCGGCAACAATTTATCTTGATTTGAAGTATGTATTTGCATGTTATTGCCTATAGTTCATACTTTTAATTTAAAAGATAAATTTAAAAGTGGATATTCGAATGAATGATCTACATATCTTAGAAAGTGTACGTTATGGGTTTCCTAAATTACATTGTACAGGCTGGTCATTCAATTATACGTCAAAGAATTAGTCTTGAGCAGTTTTTCTTTTAACTACAACTTATTTAACAGCTGAGATACAGACATGTTCAAAAATGTGACAATAACTAGAAATGCCCTGCAACTCAGAAACAAATGAAGATAGCAAATTTCTGATTTGACAGTCGAGTTTGCCATGAAAATCGAGCTCTAGAACGTGGTGTCAGATTTATCATTATCTTTAGTAGTTTTTGAAATACCCTGAATTCCCATCGAAAATGGACCAGTCTCTACATATGTACATGGTCCGACTATTTCTACATTATGGATGAATTTAATTTTCACACGAGATTTCGTATTACAAAACCAAGTTGGCTGCAGATAATATCGTTAATAGACGATCAGTTAGAAAGCATTATATTTAAAATCAGAAATGTTTACTTTTTACAATGGTTTTCAGTCTTATATCTTGTATCTTAATATCTGAAGAATATCAAAAATAACTGAACAACTAGTCACTAAATTTTTGCGTTGTTGTCACTATAAAGATGTACGTTACTTGTTCGGTGCAACATGTTACACAAGTATAACTTAACTTTAAAAATCGCTTTATTAAGTTAGTACAATTTGAGTACATCTTCTTTTAACTTTTAGTGACTACTATGAAATGAAACTAATTTGAATGTTTCAACAAAATAAAGTTATTTGTACATTCAATTCTTTCTCTAGTTAAACTAATTCTAAAGGTGGTAAACAAAAACATCCTTTTAAAATCATCAAATAAGTACCTATATACAAGACATAATTTAGAAAAATTTTGGAAACCATTGATTATATTCTCCATATTTATACAAATTATTATTGACAGCAGATGAAAATTTCTATAATATATTGTACTAAAAACTTTGTATGATTGTATTTTCATCTTTGCAACATAGGCGTGATTTTGTTTTCGTTTTACTAAAATAAATATCTCAATCCGGGTCGAGCTGTTGGTGTATCTTCAATATCATCTAAAATCCTCACAAGATGTCTCTCACACTTAGGACTGTAATTTGGTAATTAGGGGTACAGTCACGCAACAAAAGTACATTTAGGGCATCTGTGTTTCCTTCTCCAATTGGCTGTTATCCCTTAAGGGAGGGCTCCCTCGCCTTACGACGAATTTCTTGATTTGGGACAGTGGTGTTGTTGATTGCATATTATTAAGTAATTTGTACTAAATTTCATTTCACGGGTTTGAAACGGCTGCGCATTATTTCGTAATAATAACTGTAATTCCTAAGTTTTAATGAAATATGTTGTTGGCCAGAGAATTATCGTTGATTAAAATTGATATACTTGTTTCATTTTTCTTTGTCTCACCTGTTCTTAAACTGTCTTTCTGTAACGAATTTAATAAGGCAAAATATCAGAAAGTCCAGACAACTAAGAAAAATTGGTAAGGAAAGAGTTGACAAAGAAAGCATATAAACGTAAAGATAGAGTCGCTCACTGAAATATGTGTAAACAAAATAGTAAAGTGACTCTTTGGACCAATCTTAAAGGAATTATTTCTTTAAAAAATGCAAAACTAAAGTATTTAGGTTTAATCTCACAAAGTGACGTGTACACAACTCATCGATTTTGTCACATATTATATTTTTATAACTCCAGAAGAAATTTGGACCTAATAAAATAATTCATTTATTTTAAAATATTATCAACATTGCACTCATAAAATTGTAATTAATGTTAATTCGAATATTGAAAATGTATTTAAGCAAATTCCCTTCAAACAACAGTCTTTTAAATGTTACACAATGATGGACTGGCGTAGAAACGCGACAATTTTATCTTTTGTTACCTGATATGATCCATCATATTTCCTTGCATCCTTCATGAAATAAATCGTTAACTGTGGCAACATATAGACGAGGAATTTATATAGGAAATTGGAAATACTTTTCCATTGTGGAAATTTTAAAGTATTTCTCAAACTGAATTCTTGGGAACTTAAGCGTTTTCTTGGTCGAAACTTCAGCGACATAAAGCTTTTAAACAGACCAGCTATATAGATTTTGGACGAAGTTGGGGCTTCCTTTTCAGGGAAACTAGCGTTTTGGTCCTTTTTATCGTTTTAAATTGGCGAAAAGCAGAGTCTAGTCATTTAATCGTTCCTTCAATCAACTAGTTGGGCTATATAGAAAACGTAAAAAATATCCTATTAGTTAAATGAATATCAAACATTACTAAGGAGCCCTGCAGTGCAGCTGAATATTTTTGTAAAATCTGTAATTAGAGGGCGCTAGTGTCCCATACGCACCGAAATAGTGGAGGGGAGATAAAGAAAGCGGCAGTTTAAATTAAAAATCAATCATGCCGTTTTTGGGATGTGTTAAAAATTTAAAAATAAATAATGTAGGCTATTTTGAATTAGATAAATAAATCAATAAATAATAGGTCGGTGTATCAGGAATATCAGCGACCCTAAGGGGTAAAAACTATAAGTAATTTATACTATTACATTGACAAATTTTGTCAATTTTCCCATATGAGTTCGTGCTCCTTGTATACTTGTATAGTCTCCCTGTATCAACTGTTATAGTATGTTTAAACAGGGAACACTTTGTATTACCTGCGTAAACTATTTTTATTAAAATTTTCAAAGGCAGATACATTTCTTAAAAGTTAAATTCAAAAGTAACAGCATCAAGCTGATTGATTTCAACTTTGAAAAATAAGTTGCTTTATAACTATTTTTAAAAAGTATCTTTCACCATTGCAAGTGATAAAATTAGGTATTTCATTGATATTTTTAAAGCTATTTTCTATGATATAAGATAATCAGTCCCCTGAATTTTTATTCCCTAACCCATACCTATTCTTTTATATACAAAATTATGAAATTTACAGTAATTTATGCTATATTACTATTTTATTTATAAATGTAAAAGTAATCAAGGAAATTTCTTGAACTACAAACAGGGTTATATCATTTATTTAAAAACAAAACTTTAGTTATACGACACGACTCTCCCAAAGGAATTAAATTTCCGGAGACCGGAGCCTTACTTTAATACCGGAGCTTTAGGGTCTTCACCGGAGGCCCAATTGTGCCTAGTTCTGTAGGGGATCATTACAATTCTCTGCTTTTAGAAGCCAGCGGTCAACTTCCCTGTAAAAGAATACATAAAATATAACGCAATGTTTTAAACATTAATAAGTTTTGTTGTAATACAATCTAAACAACATTTTATGGTAATTGAGTTCATAATAAATTGCATTATTCTAACATTTGATAAAACATTAGAGATTCAAGGATTGACTTCATTTTCAAGCTACTGGACTTGTCTTGAAATCAAATTCGAGTCAAGTGACAGTGGGTGAATGTCAAATGAAATCGTTATATTGCACGAACTTGAAAAATCAAGTTGTCTTGTCTGTTACGAGGAAACAGACTTAAAAAAGAAAATTCTGTTTACAAAAGTAAATTCTGAATTCCCGCAAATAATTTTTTTATATAAAAGTATTATTGAACTGAAAAAATGCTATTTATTGTAAATAGATATAAATAATATATACTGATCTAAGATAATTGAGGAATATGATAAAATTTTTATTGATGTGTGTGCTAAAAGAAATTTCTGAAGAATAGCTCTAAAGGAAAATATACTATTATTGATAAAAAATTATATAATGCACAGTAAAATAAATAATTTTAAAAATGTCGTTTTAAATCTGTATTATATTAAGTTATTATTATATAAATATTAAAATTAATGCAAAATTGAAACTTTTCTCACTAATTTTTAAATAGAAGCTTGATTTCCTGTTGAGCTAAATTAAAATCTTTTAAAAACATCAACTTGACCTTACGAACTCGTATGAAAAATTGATAATTATATTAAGTTAATTCCTATGTATATTATTTTTGATTAAAATGTTTGTCTATAACATACCTTTTTAAATAAAATATTATTTATTTCTGGAATCCATAGAAAATCAATAATGTCGATGCTGTTTTTCAAACTTATTTTTTTTACTTAAAATTTTCATGCGTAATATAAAATATGAAAATCTATTTTTAACTTTTAAGAAATTAATTTGTCTTACTTTGGGTATTTATAATGGGTACAATATTATAGAAACATAATACATATACAAAATGTAAATTATAAACAAACCTTACACAAAATTATTTAGTCAGCAGTAGAAAAATAATTTGGAATGTCAAAGAAAATACAATAGTTTTAGTTGTCTAAAGGTGCGTTTATATCTGACACTTATTACATTATATTTGTGTCAGACAGACGTATATATAAATGTAAACGCTAAGGAATTTCTGTCCAAGACATAGTCTTGGACAGAAATTATATCTCTGTAGTTGAACAGCGGTCTACTTTTGAATAAGTGTCGCGACATTGAAGGTAATATGAGTGGTATCAAATAATAACAAAAAAGAGTGGTTAAAAGCCGAAATTGATGAACTAATTAAGTTATACTATGCGAAACCCGAATTATGGAACATTAAAAGTAAAATTTATAATGATCGAGTAAAAAGGCAAAATGTTTTCATTGAAATCTCAGAAAAATTTATTACTACTGTAGAAAAAATTAAAAGGAAAATCCATAAGTTCAGGAACCAGTTCCACTCACGAACCCAGACAGAGCGTTTTTTCTTCGTTTTCCTTGCCATTTCTGAAATATATCGCAATGGCCGCTTTTCGTGTTGATAATATACTCTTTCAGTGTGACACACATATTTAGACAACCCGCAACAAACTGTCATAGTTGAAATTGTACACATCGAATCTGTCCCTTGTTTACTATTTACATAGATACTATAGAAATGAACAATTTCAAATTAACTTCTTTTACAATAAGGATTTAGAAGTATTTAAGAACAGCCAACACGTGTTTTGTAAAATAGATACACCAATGTGCTTAAAACTTACAGAAAATGATATAAAAGGATATTCTTAAATTTAAATAAAGTAAAAATTTAATATTAGCCGTGTTATGCCTAATGCGCATGCTCGGGAAGAATAGCCTCATACGCAGGTGAGATCTTGTTGATATATCACCGCTGTCATCATTAGCGTATTTTCTCTTCTTTAGTTTAATCTTGGCATTTTTTAGTTCTACCAAGTATTTTTTATTGTTTTTATTTGTGCTCTGCTGTGTCAGTCTGTTTATCGAGTGTTTTTTGTTGTTCCAGTGGTTTATTATAGACGTACTCTTAACCAGAACCAAACATTTCTTGAATGGTATCCTGTTGCGAGGCTACTTCGCTTACATCAAATTATCCTTAATGCGCATGTTCAGTAACATTGATATAATTTTAATTTATTAATTACTCTAAATATCAGTATTATTCTATAGATTTAAAAATATAAATTCTATCATTCTTTTAGTTTGTCACTTGGGGTTTGAAACTTCTTAAATATTTCTAATATTGCCAGAATATCGCGATATTTAAGGTCATGACAAAGAAGACATTTTTTTGGCATTTATTATGTCCAAAGTACATAAGGTCGAAAATCGATCGAATGTGAGTCACTACTAAAAAGGTCTACTTCATCGTGTAGGATTGTCGAATAAACTTTTTATTTAACTGAGCTGAGAGAAGTATACGATGAACGATATAAATATATGTGGCAAATATAAACAGCTGATATATTTATGGCAATATATTTCTGTCAGAACACATTTACAAACTATCCGACATTATTGTATTATAGAAGAATGAAATAATTTCTATCCAGATGTAAACATGCATTGCGAGTTTCTATCCGACACAGGATATTTATGTCCACATATGTGTCAGATGTAAATGTACCTTAAGATTTGTCACCATACATATTATCTTCAGGACACTGCAATAAAATTTATAATGTAATATAAAATACATTAATAATACAATTGCAATTTAAAACGTTTTAAAAAAATATAAACGTTTAAAAATATACAGTGTGTCCAATTATGTCGGCACCATATGGGATACTTTTTTATTATAGGTTTTATGAAAAAAAGTTATTCTTGATAAAAACTCAAAATGAAATAATCAGATTTCAATTTTTTGCAGTCATATATGACGTTTGTCGAAAAATTTTGCTCTAGAGTAAAGTACCCTTATTTCTTACAATATCGACAATAGTTATTAAGAAAAGTTGCTCCTAATAGAAAACTACGGACCGATATCCAATATTATCCATCTACCATTAAAAACAATCTTTAATAAATTTTGGGTATGAACATAATAGGAAATAAACAAATAAATTATAATTCAATTTACAAATCATAATACATTTATTGTATTGAATTCATTGGTTTGTCAGTGCATCCTAGATTTAATAAATAAATAAATAAAATAAAATCTGTTTTTAACGGTAAATGGATAAATGGAAAAATGGAAAAATTTTAAGTCTGATTATTTCATTTTGGGTTTTAGGCCATGCAGAACTTTTTATCAAGAATAACTTTTTTTAATAAAACCAACAATAAAAAACTATATAAAATTAATTTCAAAACTGACTGCATTGATAAAAGTGCTTATTTACAGCCAATAATAAATTCAGCTTCATGCATCATGAAGATGAATGAAGCAGCTAGAATTTACAACATACCAGTGGCAACTCGTCGGGGTAGGTAAAGGAGACGCCACTCACCTTAAAATATCGTGTCCAATATCGTATCCAATTACTTAATATATCTTATTACCGTTGGTACATAAACTTTAGTCCGGCTCTAATGTTCACAAACAGGGCTTATCCTCAGGTAACGACTTCATCCGCCTCTATTGCTTTTTGTTAATTGCCATCCATAAATACTTGATTGATTTATTTAGATTCAGGGTGTTCCATAAATAACTGCCAAAATTTTAACCATGCGTTTAACTCACCAAAGACAATAACTATTGTTTATTTTTTTTTCCCGAAAACCTCATAGTTCTTAAAACAATATATTATATTTTTTTAACTATTATTTTTATTGCCGGTTATCGGAGCATAAATCGAAATGCTTAGTAGACGTGATAATAATAAAAAAGCACAAAGATGATAATTAATTAATTGATTAATTAGTATTGCGATTAAGGTTAACAAATCCTTTCAAGCTACCATAAAACATTCGCACATATAATCCTTCAGAAAAATTTATTGAACAATAATTGTTTCTTTTGATGAGTTAAATCCGTTTTTCAAACTGTGACATTTATTTCTATGACCCCTGTATAACCCTGTTGATGATTCAGGTCGTTCTTGGAAACTCCAGATGTAACGATACTGAAAGAAGGGGCATTTTTTAAATGTTTTGTGGACCGCGTTTTCTAACAAAAAAAGATAATAAGTTTAAAAGGGCATTTTAGATTTAAACAAATTTTCTGCTAATGTCAAAGCATGAAAATGACTTATCAGAAAGTATTAGAAGTATTAGAGGAAAAGCCTAGGCACTAACGAAAGGAACAAAATTCGATTTCAGGTAGATAAAATAACTACGTAATCGAAAGACCCAAACATTTTGTATTTTGTCAAAGACACCAGAGGACTTGGCTCCGAAAAGAAAATTTCAATGTCAGTGATATAATAAATATCGCCCACTCAAACGCAGAAAACGGCAACTGTAACATATCTAAAGCAACAGTAAACATAGGCATAAAACCAATGAAACAGAAATTCAGCATGTTAAACATACATAATTCAGATTTAGGGCTTGCTGCAAGAGCCGCAAGATATTTTTCAACAATGATAAGGCGAATATGATTTTTTTTTTAGCAAAATCAGAGGTGGGTAAATAAAAAGAAAGTTACAACTAGCAGCGAAAAAATAAAAAGTCTACCAATTAAATAATTTGTCGAGAAAATTCAATAAACAAAGAATAACCTGTTCTGAGGCTGAAGTTGAAGTACTGTGATTATGAGAAAAGGGTTGGATAAAGTTAAAGTGGGAGTTTATATGAACAATTTGTTGTCTAGCATTTTAAAGAATCTAGTTAAGTTAGAAACAATATATTTTCACTGTACCAGTTATATAAGTTTTCTTCAGGGTATGAGATAACTGATAATACATTCAAAATAAGGGGAAAACATATTTCTACCTCGTATGTTTATATTACGTTTGCTGAATTGTGTAAGCTTGTTGAACATACAGTACTATAAACATAATCACAACCCGCAGAATGCTTTTAGGAAACTAATAAGACATACATTAGTCACAATTATTGAGTATTTTTTCAAATTTGTTCAATAAAACAGGAAAGGTACATTATCTGATGTTTATATGTTCTCTGTGATCTTTCAATGCGAAAAATTAAAGAATCTTGCTCTAGTTTAGGGTTGTTCTATCATTATTTTACTAAAAGTAATACTTGTCTATAAAACCCTAGCCTTAAGAAATTTAATAAGTTAAGTGTATATTACGGAAAATGTGACTACGTGAAAACATGATAACTATGAGGAACCAAAATGAAGAAAAGTATATTATGATGTTCTAACTATCCTACTCAAAATAGTCTAACGGTCTTTCACTGAGAGAATAGATCACCGTTTTAATAACATTGAGTTTTATATTTGTATTGTCACTGTCTGTGTTACTTGGTTAATGCTTAATTGCTTTATTCTATATAACT
This sequence comes from Anoplophora glabripennis, assembly GCF_000390285.2. Lineage (NCBI taxonomy): Eukaryota > Metazoa > Arthropoda > Insecta > Coleoptera > Cerambycidae > Anoplophora > Anoplophora glabripennis. The sequence goes on along the minus strand of NW_019416363.1, from coordinate 114,704 downwards.
CATAATTGAGTAAATGTTTTTTGTAAAGTAAATAAATTATTATTATACTCAAAAACTTATGTATTTCACTCAGTTCTCCCCGATCGATACGTTTATGCGTGAGGATTCAATAAACATACCCCATAAAATCTTTCCATCTTTCTTGAAAAGTCTGCGGACAGAACTTCGCTAATATAATTCAGCTGAACTTGTCCCATTGTTAGATCTACAAAAAATTTATTCAGCAGCCTACAAGCATATAAACGAACTTTTCCCATATTCCGCGTCTGCCCCGAAAACTTCCTCCCCCTTTCCATGGCACTCCGAAGACTTCGTGATGAATCAAAGGACGAGAATATTCAATCAAATTTCAGTAATAGCTTTCTGCCCTTCGTTATGAGCGGGGCAAATAAGAAAAATGTTAGTAAGCAGAAATGGCGACGAAAAGATAAATGGAAGACAAATATGGCGTTATATAGAAATAGAATTATAGTTTAAGAAATGTCTAAGGGGAAAAATGCTTTGCTTGCTTATCAGATGTTATTGTAATGTGATAAATGATTGAAATTTTAACGTTATATAATCTGATTCACCATCTTTAAATTAGCCCGTTTTAATATAATAATTTATTTAGATAGTTCCACATTACCTGCTGGCTGCAGTGTCTCAAACTTTTTGTAAATATTAAATTAATAGGTAGATATACAGAGTATCCAAGAATGAAACAACACAGAGACACTGAGTGTGAGTGTGTACCTGTCTTAAAAAATTATATACCTTGCGATATTGAAACATTGAAGATACAGAGATTGTGACATTTGATATGTAAAGTAAAACACACACTCTATTTTATCTTCGTTTTTTGTGTCACTCTGCCTAAAATTTCATTAAAAAAACTTAACCACATTTTACATTTATTATAGAGAATCAACCAGTGTCAACGTACAAAAATTTACCAGGGGGTAGACCAGACCAAAATAAGATTAAAATTCTTATAAAATATTTTTCTGCGATGCACTCTCACTGAGTTACAAGGTGTTGTTTAGAAAAAAATAATGACAACTTTCCCATTAATTCGCAGAAAAAAGCATGTAAATAAAAATTTTACTTGTTGTTATCTAGTTGGTACCTGTAATTATAAAAAGCAAGGTTGTTTACAAGCGTACATGTGAAAATTAATTATGGTACTCGAAGTTACAAGAAATTAAGTTTACAAAACAACAAGATATTAAGTATTATCAAATTTTTCAACAAGAATATGCCGATATGATATTTGTCTACGGTTTCTGTCATGGAAATTTATTGGTCGCCTCACGATAGTATCTACGCAGGTTTCCAACCAAAAGACCAAAGAGTCCGTGAGATCGGGAGTGTTAAAATTGGAAATACCAGAATAAGAGGTAATTTAGAAGATGCAAGCATTTTGAATAAATTGTAATAGCTGCTGTTGTTGATGATCCTTCCACCAGTGTCCGAAGAATATCAACGCAAGTAGGTATTCCACGAAGCAGCGTCTGAACAATTCTAAACCGACAAGAACTGCACCCATACCACCTACATAAAGTACAAATTTTGCATCCTGGTGATTTCGAAAAAAGGATACAATTTTGCAGTTGGTTGTTAGAAAATATGGATAATGACGAAAATATCCATCAAAGGACATTGTGGAGCGATCTTTACGAGAAATGCTATAAATAATTTAAAAAATTTTCATGTTTGATCCATTGAAAATCCATGTAATATGACCCTCCACGTTTCAAAGAAGATTCTTCATAAATGTCTGGGGAGGAATCTTCAACGAACTCATTCTGCCTCATCAAATTATTGTAGACCGTTTGAATTCAGGGAGATACACGGATTTTTTAGAAAATATTGTTGATGGAGTACTAGATGACATTGCCTTAGCTTTGCGAAATCAAATGTAATGCCAACAAGATGGATCACCTATTTGTAACGGAGAAAAGGTATCTGCGCGGCTCGATTTACATTTTCCAGAACGCTGGATTGGGGAAAAATGGACCTATTATGTGGCCTTTCACGTTCCCTAACCTCAGCCCGCTTGATTTTTTTACTGGGGTCATATGAAACAACTGGTGTATGCCAAACCCAGTAACACAAGACACGACTTCAAAAAATGAATGCAGCCTTCGAGCAAATTCAAGCAACCGTTGATTTGCGAAGGGTTTACAATTCCTTAGTCAAACGATATCAGGCATGCATTGAAGTAAATGGACAGCATTTCGAGCATTTATTGAAATAATTGTTTTCTATTTTTATTTCTAATATTGTCATTTTGCCAGCATAATTTCGTTTCTGTTATACAATTTTAATTTTTATTTTTAGTTCCCCTATACGTAACAAAATATTAAATGATTCATAGAAAACTGACTGGTAAATTTTTGTAAGTTGTCACTGGGACACCCTGTATAAACAAAATCAAGTTTGAGACGTTTGCCAATAAAATCATACAAATAAGAACAGAAAACGATGGAAACAAATATAGTATTATAGATAGTTTGTCTACTTTATTCAAATTTCAAAAAATGACACATCGTTTGAACGCTATTTTGTTTAGTAAAATATTATTTTTTATGCATCTGATATGAAGTAAATACTCATGTATTATTTGCTGGTTACTATTTCTCAAGCTAAACAGAAATGTAATCAAGTTCTATAGAGATATACAGGATGTTCCAATATTCTGTATACATGGAATTATTTTAAATATTACGCCACCCTCTATCGGCAAAAGAAGCAATTACGAATACATATACGTAAGAATAGTTTTTTCGTCTCATTTTGATGAGATTTTTTATTTGAAAATTATTTTGAAATTGGATTAATAATCTGTGTAATCGAAATATTTAATCGACTGAAATGAATTTGTATTTATTTTTAAATCACCTTAATAACTTTTCTATTACGTTTGAAGGAAGGAAGGAAAGATTGAGTAGCTACTAAAAGGAAGAAAATTAACCGGAAGTAATTCTAATTTAAAGAAATAAATTACTCTGTCGAATATATTTATTTTCACAAGAGCATAAATTTGATATCCGGTTTATTCATGAATTTAATTCAAATCAGTCAGTCACCTTCGATTAAAACCCCTATTATTAATGTTATTTATGGAACAAAATTGAGGTAGGTAGGTGTCAAACCGAAATAATTAAAATGTCAGTTTTCAATTGTTTCAGTTTAATAATTATCTGCATATTACCATTTTGTTTCATAAATATTTAAAATTTAGTTTAATTTTAAATTGTTTTTAGAGTTTCGACTCGAACTGTTCGTTTTTTAAACATTCTGTGAAACTAAATAATAGTTTGCACCACTTTTTGTTCCTCTTTTAGTTGTTTTGTAATTTTCAAATTGGTTTAAAAAAATACGCCGTTTAACCTTTAATTTATACTAAAATATTTTCATTGTACAGTTAGTTGTACATAATAAAATGTTTCCGCTTATGGTCCTTTGTAAGACGAGTTTTATAAGTTTCGTTCCTGAAATCCCTCTAAGGATTCTGGTAGAACGAGTGTTTCCTACAAAGGGAATACATTTTAAACGTTATTGAATAACGGTAACTTTATATTGTGACACCTGGTTATTTTCAAGTTTAACGAAGAACGACTACCAAAAGTAAAAAACCTGGGCTAAGACACATTTTTAAATCTATCTTTCTTCTGGTGACACTGCGTTTGATAAAATTGGGCAGGGATTGTATTCGTTCAGTTCTTTTTTAAATTTTACTCACTGCATTATAACTAATCAAATGCAATTTTTTGCGTTATTATTATACTGACAAAACTTTAGCTACTGAAATTTTTTTCGCTTTAGAACCTTATTACTTTGTTTTCTTATTGTGTTACAACCAATTAAATACCATGTTCTGATTCATTTTTTACCTTTCACATCATTGCTATATTGACAAAACTCGAATCTGCTAGTTTTGTCGCTGGTAAAGCCACATAATTACGGTTTTATCGCTGACAAAAAAGCACCTATTGCTGGGTAACTGAATTGAATTTTGAAATATTGAGGTAAATATGACATTTCGTGAAATATTCTTGTCAAATGTCATTCGTGACAATGGTCTTGTCGAAATGTTTTTCTCGATTTTCTACTTCCATAAGTTAAAATAAAATCACTCGTTTATACAGGCTGTTACAAATTTGCTTCTCACTATGGAGGAGATACGAACTAGCTTAAATGGGGGCAATGTTGCATAATCAGGGGAACCAACATTATGCCTCTAAAAAATCAAGGCTAACATGATTAGTTTTCGAAATATTTGAAAAAAAAAACAAATTTTGGAAATCCGTTTTTGTTTTATTTAAGCCTTGTTTGAGGTGATACTGAGAAAAGAAGAACACTTTCTCATGGCAACTTTTTGCCCTCTATCGAATGGCGTAATCAATTTTTATATGTAACGTTTCGTCTCGCAAGGACCATCATCAACTTGAACAATGGTCAATGAACAATGGACAATGATTTTTTCAAGTTAATTGTTTACGTTGTATAGTACGTGATTTGAATGTGGCAAAATGGCAAAATTCATCAAGTCTAAAACATAGATATTACCTATAAATTATTTTTTTTTTTAAATTAATAAATTAATTTATTTTAATTTTAATATTCTTATAAAAATTTTTAATTTTTTAAGACAACTTTATAATACAATTAATTAAATAAAATATGGTAGAATTGAATGTAACAATTCTTTTAAATACTATAAAATGTAGTATTTAAATGTAATGTTAATATTGTACCATTCAATAATATTCTAGGCACAATTTACGGAATAACAGTTAATTTTAAGACAATATTTTATACGTTGACCTTTTCTGAGCACGCAAATAGAGTAACGATCACTTTTTTCAAAGAAATAATTTACTTTTGATTTTAAATACGTAAAAAGACCTTTTTGTGAAAATATCGAAAGCATAATTACAACAGAAATCGTGAAAAGTCAATAAATATGTATTTTTCGGAGTCTGGCGATGACTTTCACATACTTTTGCCTACACCATTCAAAAGAGCGGAAAAAAATAAGTTGATTTAAAAAAAAGCGTTCCGGTAGCTGCTTTCTAAGTGTCACAATACATTTGTTAAGTAAGAATTTTGTGAAGCTGAGGGCAGCAAGGGCACTATGACCTCACAGAGCTCCCCTCCGCTCAGCCGCGCGAGCCGCCGAGCGGCATCTCCCTGCCTTTAACGAATGTTTCAGACATGAGACCTTTAAATCATTTTTTGCCAAATTTCAATATCTTGACCCGGGCAGAAAATATACGCGCTCGCGTTTTCGACATTATAATTTTGCAATAGGCCGCCATTTTGAAATTGGGGGTCCGGATTGCGAGTATTTGTTGAGCACCCCAACAGGTATATTTTTTTGTAGTTTCATCCAATTTCAGCCAAATTCGTTATTTTTATTTAATGCTGAAAATTTTGCACATTTTTTTCACCCCTTATTTTGCAATGTAAAAAATATTTTGCGAGCTTTCGCAAAAGCCTATAGCAAATTTTCTCAGGAACAAAATCGATAAGTATACCTCATGTCGATTAGAGGCTTATTTTCGAAGATCTAAGCGAAAAACTTAAAAAAGAGCAATTATTTTTTTTTCTTTTGTTATCAACAATATGACGCTCGACTTCTACAAATACACAAATTTAACCTTTTAATCTGCGTATTTTTTACTTAGTTTTAAGCCCATAAAATGCGACGTAGGCCCGATTTTTAAAACAGGCATGATTGTGTTTGGTCCAATTCGCCCGGATTATTATTAAAATATAAACATTCAACAAAATTATATTTGAGTATTTACGTTGTTGTTTCATATTGTGGCGAAGGGTCTCAATAGGGAATAAATCAGGAGAAATTGAATGGCAACTGGATATCTTTATTATATAGGGCGTTATTCAATTTTGCTCGTTTTCTATGATGCCCTATAACTTTTTGTTGCGGAAATATTAGATTTTTGAAAAGAGATTTTTTACACACTTTTTTACATAAGTAGTATATTATTATCCCTCAACTTCCAAAACTAATACAAATTTATATTTTTCCAGATGGAACTCCCTATTCTTCGATAAAATCTGTATTAAATTTCCTTTTAAATGTTGTTTTATACATTCATTTACACAAAAATAATCTTTCAAGAAATATTTGCCAAATATTTTTTAAAATGTTTCTTGGCACAATTAAGTAGGCCATGTATATACCGATGAAAAAGAATGAATTGTATACCGAATTGCAAGAAGAAACAGTTATATATTTACGAAAAAATAATAATAATTTTTAAGTTTTACGGCTAAAATCAACTACTATAATTCAAATCATTTTTTTGCAGAGAACATCTGATATGTATCCGCTTAAAACTATAGTTTTTAACATTTATTTTGAATAGAAGCAGAATTATATAACAAGAAAATTAAAAATAAAATAATTTTTCGTTCTCTCTACCTCTATCTTTGAATGCTCTCTATATTTTTTTTTTGTTTGTTAACACTTATTTCAATTTATGTAAGTTAAAATCCTATATTTTAATACAATAAAAACTATGTATTTTGCAGAAACGTTTCATCATTTCTGTGGGTTTCATAATTTACTAAAGTTTCTATTAAAAACGTCTCGTAAATTTTCCATTGTATATCACTTAGGTACCTATATTTTTTGCAGGTATATCCAAAAAGAGATATAACCAACATCGTAGAAAGCAGTCACTATCTTAAAATTGGATCCTGGTGTAGAGCTGGATCTACCGCTGGCACTCAATCAAGAGGAAAATGCAAAACGGCTAGATGGGTGAAACCCTTCCGATGTTTAGGTAAGTAGCTAACTAACTGTAATTGTTTAATTATACAAACAAAATTGTGGGAACTGTTACTTAGTACATAATTTTCGTGATTTTCCTTCGCATATCAGCAGATTCAATTCCAGAAAATTAACTATTTATTTCTATGTTTGTTGTGCGTTGTTTAGAATTCATTACCGGAATCAAAATATGTGTTCTATCATTCTTGACAGGAGTTTTTTTACTGGATAAATAATACTTCTTGCTCTGTTTGTTCCTGTGGAAAAATTAAAATTTTACCTAACCAAAATTTCAATCGTAGACAAAGAAAAAATACAAGTTTCATAAAAAAATAACACTTAGCAAACCTTCTGCCTGGTTTATTTATTTCTTTTATTTTTTTCAGCAGATGCAAGTATGTTTAAAGAATAAATATTATTTTCCAAAAATGTAGATTATAACTTTTTTTATCGAGTTTTCAAACATCTCATCTTATTGCAAAAGTTAATCAAGTGTGAAATTAATGATTTGTGTTTTTAATCATTTGCCTCAACTATATAAGTTAGAGTTTTTATGATATTGATCTGAATATTGACAGAATCTTTCACCACTTTCAAATTTTAAGAACCGTATCAATTATGTTAAAAAAATCAAAATTAATAAATATTTTAAAGTAAAGTAAAAGTACAAAAGCTATTAAATATTAAAAATGTATCATTAATATAATTTAATAAAATGGATAAATCAATACATTATAATTGGATAGACAAAAATAAAAATATTATTTCATGTTAATGTAGACAGTGTCCTTGAAAATTTTCTGTTTACTATAAAAAATTGTTTTTATATAATTTAATGTCTCTAAATATTGATATATTCTACTTTTAAAAAGGAGCCCACCTGAAAAAACAATATTTAAAATACATACAGAAATAGGTCAGCTCATCTGTTGTGGTTCATTGCGAGAGTTAATTAATATTTGTTAAAGAGGTGATATTCATATTAGAAACAAAAAAAAATATATAGCTTCTTTGAAATGTATTATTAAATTATTTCAGTATGTCAAATATACTTTTTTATTTCAGTAATAATATTGGATAGATTATTTTTTAGATAATTACGAGTTGATACGAGTACGACGTAGTTATTTCTAAAACATTATTAGTTATGAATTAATTGCTGGTCTTTGAAATTGCTTTTTATCATACATCCATAAAGTAAGACTACTCAATTTTTTAAAAATTAATTGTTTCCCCCTGGGCAAAAAGTCAATGAGGATAATCCCTTTATGGTTCCAAAACACAGTTACCATGATTTTCTGAAACAACACTTTTACATTTTTTCGCTGATGGTGAAAATGGATGTCGCCACTGCATTGATTGTCTTTTCGTATCAGGAGTCTAGTGAGCCTCATTTCAACATGCCACTACAACAACAATTCTCAACTGACTCAGATAAATGAGGCCACGTTCTGCTCCCAACACCTTGGCGTTGAATGCAGTATTGCCAAGTGTCGAAAACAAAAACCACAAAGCTTCAGAGTCTCAGTACTCTTACTTTGTGGATATGTCTCGTAGTTGGCATGAGGAACATTTTTAAACTGGATTTTAATTACCTAGCGTTTTAAAGTAAAATGAAAATACGAACCCTAGAATTAAACATGAACAATTAAAAGGAATTAAAATAAAATTATTAAATCGTGACATTTTCGTGTCCGAAATAAATTGCTCTGCGTATGTCCCACTAAATCTAGATGTAGAAAATTAAGTAACTACCATTTAATGTTGTCGATTTTATATCTGGAAACCAAATATATGAATCAGCATATCTGAGTCGATTGAATTAGGATGTAGTGTATAAATTCAATATGGATTTATGGCTGACTCAGCCATTACCTGGATATCGGAAACCATAACCCACAATTGTTCATTGACGTAATTCTAATCCTTAAATTGTCTGGGATCCATTTCATTGTCTGTTGGTTTACTAAATCCAAGATAAATTTACTAATGAAACTAATTCAATAGGTAATAAGAAAGTATAATTGCTTTAACAACGCTTTTCCTGAAAAATATAGATGGAAAGTAAAAGCTGTTTTAATATCTGGTGTCATTATGTATTATATATATTTCAATATCGATCGTGGTCATCTCCGTTGGAACTTTTGAACAGAGTTGAACTATTAAATATTAAAATGAGCTCAATGAACAATAAATACATTTAGACTTTCTTTTGTTTAGTTTTATTGATTCTGTTGTAGTTTTATATTTACAGCAGGAAAAATTCTCTTAAACTTCATTAAATGTTTAAGTATGACTTGTCAAAAATACAAATTATACAGGGTGTCTCATAATTAGCTGCCAACCCTGAACAGGCCGATTCTATGATCAAAACTAAGTAAAAAAGTTCATATGAACATGGGTCCGGAAATGCTTCCTAAGGGCACAGGGACCCATTGAAGAGGGAGGAATGGAAATCATTTTTTTGCATTATCTGTCAATCGCGTTGTGATAAATGAATAAAATTTGGTATACACAGCTAAATTTTGATGAGCAATTTCATGGACTAATCCATTTATTTCCACAAGGTCCATTGGGGTGGGTACGTGGGGGCACTTGGTACTTTGCGTGTGTAACTTTTTAATCTTTGACTTTTTAACAAATTGGACAACAAATTCCGTTTTCCCTAACTGTTTTACGTTAAAAAGGTACTCTTGTTTCAAATCGTTATCTTTAACGGTTTCTGAGAAAATCGCTCTTGAATTAATCCCACTTTGGTCAATTTCATGGTAATTTAAACAACAAAATTTTTTGTTTAAATTACAATGAAATTGACCAAAGTGGGATTAATTCAAGAGCGATTTTCTCAGAAATCGTTAAAGATAACGATTTGAAACAAGAGTACCTTTTTAACGTAAAACAGTTCGGGAAAACGGAATTTGCTGTCCAATTTGTTAAAAAGTCAAAGATAAAAAAGTTACACACGCAAAGTACCAAGGGCCCCCCCGTACCCACCCGAAAGGACCTTGTGGAAATAAATGGATTAGTCCATCAAATTGCTCATCAAAATTTAGCTGTGTATACCAAATTTCATTCATTTATCACAACACGATTGAGAGATATTGCAAAAAAAATGATTTCCATTCCTCCCTCTTCAATGGGTACCTGTGCCCGTAGGAAGCATTTCTGGACCAATGTTCATATGAACTTTTTTACTTAGTTTTGATCATAGAATCGGCCTGTTCCGGGTTGGCAGCTAATTATGAGACACCCTGTATAATCTATTGATCTAGAACAATAAAGATAAAGAGCAGAGAAAATGTAGATCAATGGGCAAGTTGTTTATGGTGGTTTTATAAACTAGTAAGAATAACTAATAAAATAGTAGGTTTATGCTATATGATTCAAATTTTTGGGAAAAAGAAAAATAGTTTCATCAGGAAGCATATCCACGTAAAGTTATCTTCATATAATTTGAGGATACAACAAGCCGAAGACCGACAAGAATATCCATTTTTGCTAAGAAATAGTTTTGGCTGATAAAATAATAACAAAACAAAATAATACATAAAAATATAACTGGGCAGGATAAAAAAGAGAAAACAATACTTAATATTAATAAATGAAATGTAAACAAAAATATTTTAAAAACAAGCTTTTATTAAAATGCACTAAAAAGAAAACCCACAGAAGTGTTGAATATGGCTGCTCTATAGAAGTATCATCAGTAAAAGTATGATAAATAGACACGCACTATATCTATAATCAGTATGTTCATGTTTTTATGCGATTTAAAAGCTTGTCGCGATATTTATTCCTAGTTGAAATTTTTATTTTAAGAGCTAAGTTAAGGAAATTACGTGACAAGTAGTAATTTTTGTACTGTAAACTACCTGAAAAAATAAATCTCCTTGAATTTACAGTTTAGTGTAGAGAAAAAAAAGTATTGCATTCGCATCTAGAGTGAAATATATGTCGCATAAAACACGGCGCATTGTCCAGCCTTTAAAATTTGTGGTAGTGGCCTTTTCTAGATAGACCGCTTAATGGCCAACGTTTTCGAGGTCATTTAACATGAATAATGCTCACCCGGGATCCTAGAGTAAGTCTAATAAGTCTAAATTGCGCTCTAAGCGTTTGATGCCATTTGGAGGTATCACGAGGGCGTACAGATGCATCCCGGGAGCCGAAAGGGAGCTAATGCCTTGCTTTGATGTCGGAGGTAAATGAAGCGGTACCGCAATGGACTTTTAACCAGGCCATGAGACTCAAGGTGGCGTGGTTTAGCCAAACGCTTGTTGTGTCAATGGAAAATTTAAGATTACCTTAATAAAAACTTTAAAAGTTTCCAGCGATAAATTGCTTTCTGTTTTTTAATTATGCTATAGCTTCTAGGTAATTAGAAAATAATTTTTAGTTGAAAATGTGACGAGAAATAGGTATTTGAGTTAATTTTTAGAAACTGGTTACTTATAAAATAGGAGTCGAGTTTTATTTATTTTATCCAACACTTAATATATTATTATAATAATACTATAATTTCTTTGGTTTTAACGGAATAATGTGGCCTATAAGTCACTAATGAGTTATAAGTCATAAGTCACTAGTAAGTTGACTTATAACCCATTGGTGACTTATAGAAATCATAAAAAGACAAATGTTTGATTTATGTTTCTAGTTTTTATTAGAAAAACGATTTGAAATAGTAATAAGTCAACAAATAACCTAAATGCTACAAACTTACAATCTACCTATTTATTGATATTAACATTTATGGTAAAGCCGTAATTTGATGCCAAAGGATTATTGGAATCATTTTGTAATTGTAGTAAAATAGAACAGGTTGCCACTTTGCTCGTGCTTGTTTCAGGAGTCTGCACCCTTTGTATCTTTTTAGCAATATCAATTTTGCTGGAAATTGTCTCTTCTATATAACCTTCTGCCACGATAGATAACTTCCATCCACCGTAGCGTTTGTGTGTTGTAATATCCCCTCCAGAATTGGCCAAGAGAGTTGCAAATGCTTGACGCAAGCCATGCCCTGTATATAAATTATAATTTAGAATCTGTCAAACCCAAAAATCGCGCAACAAGATTAGGGATTTTTGATAGCTTATTAGTACCAACACATTGACGTGTGCATTTTCCCTTTTGAAAATTGCAAAAGAACCGTATATGCTGCACATTTTGAGGCCTTAGCTTTAGAATATTTTCTAATTAATTCAATTGAATTAACACAAAATCCTTCATTCAACACAGCGAAGCTTCTTGGTTTGTTCGTTTCAGTATTTGAAATTATGATGTGGATATACTGCCCTTTGTCCTCTATATGATTTATGCTTAGATGGGTCAATTCCTCGAAACGGCAAGCGCCAAAAACTCCTAATATCAACGCCACGTAAAAACAACAAATTTAATAAATATAACTCGGATGAAGTTCGTCAATAGCTTCACGCAAAAATTGTTCGATTTGTTCTCTTTCTAAGACCTTGGATTTTTTAGGTTGAAAATGTTTGTGCTTAGACGTTAGAAATGCCACTAGTCTTTCGAATTTAAAAATTTCAAAGTTCTTGTAAACTCTCAAAGTTGACTTCAACATGGAATATTTAGTCCACAATGTGGATGGAGATAATTTCTCACTTAAATTGAAAAAATAAGCCGGCAAGACATCTTCATTTACGCTTTTCACCCCTTCTTTGATTTTCCAATCTTGAAATTCCTTCAGTTCTTTGTTGTATATAGATTTTGATTTCTCCGAAATGATGCCTGCAATAGCCGCATTAGCTTTTTCTAAAATTTCAGACGGAATTTCCACATTTTCCATTTCCAGTCTTGGTTTTAGGATTTCAACGTGATTTCAACTCAAAAAATAGTTTCTGTTAGAAAAAAGTTTAGCTTTATTGAAACAATTGAATATAGAGAAGCTCAAGAAAGACTGCTAGGGCATTTACTTAGCATCAGCCACGTCGCGAGAAACGTTAAGTATTGATTCATGCCTTGGGCTGCTTCTTCTCATCAAAACAAGCAATTAATAAGGATAACAATTTTTTTCCCTAAAATGATTGCTAAGAGCTTTACGATTCTTCAAAGGTGGCAACGGCTTCTAAGCCATTACTGAAATACCATTGCAGGCATAGGGTGAATTTCATTCAGTATGAGTTTCTTTCAAGGTCATCCAAAGCAGAATAAAATGTATTCATTTGGAAATTGATTCGGCCAATGGTTTCTAGTTCGAGTTGGTGAGTACATTTAATCAAGTTAAAGCAGCCGATTGGGTTGACAATAGCACCGTTTGGCATGATCTAGAAAAGTGGAGCATTAGAAAGCGAAAGACATTTTCTTCATAGACAACCAGAAGCATTCATCCCACGGCGAGGCCATATAAACTAGTGCATGGTATTGAAATTAATTCAATATTGAAAAAGCCTACAAGGCTGCGGTACTTCCAGAGATATTGCCAGACGGTCCTCACAAATAGACAACTGTGGTGTCAAAATGAAGAGGAAGTTTTAACTACAACAAAAATACATTTGATATTGTCTGCAAATATTATTTGTAACACTTTCAGTTGCATCTTTTATAAATAAAATAATAAGCCAAAAAGATCAGTCAAAGGGTTGACTTTATAAATTTTGTTTACCTTACCAGATAATGTGGATAATTCTTCACGACACAATAATCATCATATAGCATATTACACAGTTTATGATTTGAAAGATTCCCTATTTTTATTTTCAAAACTTTCGTCCTCAACTTAAAAGCCAAATATGATAACTTTTTCTCGTTCATATAATAATGACAAGTATTTTTCAGTAGGTAGCTAATACTATTTGGAAGTATTTTTTGACTCTTGTACAATTTTGTTGAGCATTAATCAATTAATTTTCAATCAATTAATTAATTGATTATAATAGTAATTGCGATTAATTTAATTGCAATTAAAATTAATTGCACGTTGTAATTATTTACTTGAATAATCCATATTTATTGTATCTTGTAACTAAATCAATTACAATTAACTTTTTCAATTGTTCTAAAAAACAATTAAAACTAACAATTATCCCGCATCCATACAGACATACACTTTAATTTTATGTGAACAGATATTTGTGTAGATAGTGTATAGTAACTACGTGTCTTGATCTCGGTTCGGGAATATAACTTTATTTGTTTACGAGTCGCAATGTGTTTGTAGGCTTCACTGAGTACAATACTTATTTGTTTAAATCAGTTGCATTTGTGTTTCGCTCACGGTCGCATCATCGTTGTGAATTGGTTCGGAGGAAGCAAGAAAGTGATGGTTATCGCTCGCAATTAATATATGTTTTTTTTGCAATAAAAATACGCTGATTTTGTTTATGCTGTTGTTAGAAAATGACGACGATAGACAGCATTGACTAAGATACCAAATTTTCAGTGACTGCTTCGGAGAAATTGCCCTTGTCAACCTCCGACACCACTGCCGCCGGATGTTCCTCATCATCTTTCCAATCGCGTCTTATTTTACTTTACTTTTTTCAAGTACTTAACAAAAGAATCTACAGGTAATAAGGTTACAGCGTCGTGTATGAGATGTCCAAAAGATCATATAACAAAAGTCAAAGGATATCATAACTATACACCGAACTTTCTAAGCCACCTGAAGCGAAAACACGGGAAAGATTCCGTCGATGTGTATCAAACATACATAAAGAAAATGAAAAGAATTGAAAAGGAGAAACATGACAGTATTAGCGTAGCCAAACCGAGTAAAATAAAGATAAATGTCGAGAAAAAACTTATAGCAAGAACAATTCGATGAAAACGTTGTGAAGTATTTTATCCACTATATGATCCCATTACGTTCTGTGGAAGATCCATATTTTGTAACAATTTTTTGTGGCTTAAAAATATCTGAAAAGGTCTTACTCTGATTAGTGATGCAGATAAAATCTGAATTAAAAGAAGTTGACTACGTGTGCACAACATTAGATATCTGGTCAAGTAAAAAGAGAAGTTTTATTGGCGTGACAGCACACTGGATTACAAGTAATCTACGTAGGGTATCGGTAGCATTAGTTTGCCAAAGATTCAGAGGAATTCACAGCAATGATCGGATATCAGAAATAGTTCAAGAAATTAATGCCGATTTTGACCTCAATGTGAATAAAATAGTGGCATCAGTAACTGACATTGGTCGCAATTTTGTAAAGGCTTTTAAAACTCGCCAATATTGACCTTGAAGATGATTCTTCTGCAATTATAACCGACAATCATCCACCTGAAGACACTTCTGAATCCGAAGCTGAAGAGGAAGAAACACGCAATGCTGACGACGTTTATTACGCTGCATACACATTAAGCCTATGTGGCCTGTGCATACCGGAGTGATGAAAAAATGCAATGCTTTATGGAAAGCTGCAGGATGATCAAAGTCAGCTGATATAATTCAAGATGTATTGCAACACACCTTAAGGCGTCCTGGTGGAATAGTCTATTTGATGCACTTCAACAGATTTCCAATTTGAAAGACAAAAACATGCTCTTACATAAATCACTGAATACATATAAAAAATGCTATGAAAGGGGACGAATTTGACTATTTACAAGAGCACTTGACCTGCGTTGCGCCAATGGCAGAAGCCCTCGATATCATGCAGAGTGACACCAATATGTATTACGGGATAGTACTGCCATGCCTTCTAGCGTTAAGAAAAAAGTTAAAAATACCGACTCTCCTCTGATGCTTCTTTGACAAAAGCGGAACATTTAATGCTGCATTTTTTGTAGAGGATAGCCAGGAACTGCAGCTACTCGATAGATATCCTGTAATAAAGAATGTTTTTATTAAATACAACACGCCTTTACCATCGTCAGCTGCGGTTGAACGACTTCTTTCCTTTGCCTCAATGACTAATCAGCCAAAGAGCCATAAATTGTCAGGCAGTATGTTTCAGAAGACGATAGTGTTAAAATACAATCTTAACTATTATAAGAAATAATTACTAAAATGTGATTGTCATTATTAAACTTAAATTATCAAAAATAACTTATATTAACAAATTATTTACAAAATTAAATTAAATCATTAAGTTTAATTAAAATTGATAAAAAGAAAAATAGCAGCCTTTTATTTGTTACTTATTTAACAAATTTTGTTCATAATTTTCATTACACTTTTATTTTGGCGCCACTACGATTTTCATACAATAATAAGTTTTAATTGTTAATTTTTAATCAAATACATTAAAAAGATTGACAATTGAATAATTGTTAATTCTGGAAACTCACGACTAACAATTAATCAATTGTTAATCGCCAGTTTTCACAATTGCAATTAATTAATTTTTAATTGCAGTAGGCGTAACTAACAATTAATTAATTATTTATTTTTAATTGTCCGACAGTTTAATTTTACCTAACACTGCTTGCTACCCATTACAGTACTACAGTATTTAATTGCTAGGAGGCACATTTAACAAAAATGTGACACATTTACGAAATACAAAAAAAAATACTCTTGTCGAATTTTCGTAGATAAAGTAAATTGTATAACGATGGCTGCATTGTCTTTACATTTTGTAACAGATCTAAGCTTTTTCAGAAAAATTTGAATTAATAGGTTAATAACACAAACAAATAACTAAATCTCAACAAAAATGTTACCAAATAAACATCAATTAGAAATAGAAAATTTGTACAGAAAACTTTAAAAATTACCGCTAGATTTTTGAAGTGTCCTTTGTTAATGTTCTGTGCTATAACAACGTTAATCTGTTGTAGACAAATGTTTATAACAACAATAAACTGTAAACGATGTTTCTATATTTCTTTTATGTCTTTATATTACTGTTATATATGAACTTTGTATAGATTTAGTATTTTCAATGTTTTGTGAACTAAAATTATTTTTAAACTGTAACTCTTGTAAAACAAAAATAAAATGTAATTATTACTATGTAATTTCCTCCAGAGTAATTTTTTTTCGTAAATGTTTTTAACAAACTATACGCTTATCCAGGCTGTTATAGCTGTTTTACATTGCCAATTTATTGATCAATTAATTCATGAAGTCGCTTCATCAAGAAATTGGACAAGTGTAATGCACCAAATCAGCTCTGTCAAATAACTTCATGAATTTATTCATCAAGTTCTTGACGAATTAGAGCATGTTCTAATTTTCGTCAATTTCTTCGTGAAGTTCGGAAGTACCAACCCAACAGATTTCCAGCCTCAGATCAGTAATGAGGTTATGTTATAGTTAAATAATTGTGTGGCGTCGTACTAGTTTTGCATTGTTTTTACTGATTTGTTACTTACAAAAACTAATATTTATATAATATGTGTCAAAACGGTACCGCTGTTGTATCACTACAATTATGAGTGGAAAGGTGAGGTTTTTGAAATTTATTTGCTTCTTTGATTCGTTGGTAGAACTGATTCATGCGTCGAAAAACTAGACAAAGTCTGTAGCAGTGTAAAACCACACTGTTTACCAATAAATTCGTAAATTAATTCATGAAGAACTTCCTCAATTTATTCATCAATAAATCAATTTATCAATTTCAGCCTTGTTTGAGGTGATATTGAAAAAAAGAACTTGACAACTTTTTGCCTTCTATCGATTGGCATATAGAATGTTTATATGGAACGTTTTGTCGCTCCAGGACCATCTTCAACTTCATTTTTTTACGACCCTCGAAATTTTATTACATTTTTTGCAAGTGTTTATGACCCCCAATACTGTAGTGCCTCAGCTCGAACCAGATTCAGACGTTTTGTCTCGAAAAATTCATCTTCAATGTATTCGGTCCAAATTTATCTATTTTTTTTTAATTTATATGTTTATTGAATTATCGTACAGTTTAAGTGTCGTCAGACCCTGTGAAATCTACCTAGTTATTTAAACTACAATAAAACATTATTAGAGTTTTAATCCCCAGCTCATAGTTATTTATAGGTTCCTGGAGTGCTCAAAATTCGAACAAATTTCAATCTAATTTTTTTCAGGATATTTATATAATTACATCTGACATGCTCTTTCACAGTTGCGGTTACAGGTATAATAAATTCCGATCATATTATGCTTATCTTTATTTTCAACATTTGCCTAATCGAAAACGTTTTTGTATATTTACTGCAATTTTTTAAAGAATAATATTCATTTGGGTTTTGGTTGTTCATCTGCATTTTTAAGAATTAATTTGTCATAATGAAATTAAAATTGTAATAATGTTTTAATTTTGACCCAACAACTTATCGAATTAAGTGTGTATGACTAGGTGATAGGGATTAAAATCCTAACAATGTTTTAGTGTAACGTGTGATGGTAATAGTTTTAATAACTAGGTGAATTTCACAGGGTCTAACGACAGGGTCTTTGGGTGTACGATAATTCAACAAACACAAATCAAATCAAATCAAATCATTTATTGGTGTCTATACATTAAAATGTTTACACAAGTCAAAGAAAGAAAAACACGAAAGATACGACATATAAGCAATACTACACTAGAGCTAAAAAAACACATTCAGATAAATATAACGTAAACAGCATAAAAAAGTGAATATTACGAACATACATTAAATAGGTATCCAAAAACTGGTCTGCAAGGAACTCATCAAAATTGTGAAACGCTTTCCTCTTAAGATATTTTCTAATTCTGGCCTTAAAACAGTCTGAAATTAGTGATCGAATCTCAGATGGAAGTCTATTAAAGAATTTAATGCAAAAATAATTTGTGCCATCTCTGGATTTCTCTAATCTATGAAATTTAGGCCTAATATTGTGTCGCTCTCTTATATGTTGAAAATGAAAATTTTCTTGTCGAACAAATCTATTCTGATTATTTTTTATATAAATGAGACATTCAAATATGAAAACTGACGGCATTGTAAGAATATTTAGCAGTTTGAAGTCTAAATAAAAAATTTAGATAAAGGAACGAATACATTTAAATATGATTTAAAAAAGGCCTTTTCTGGAAAACCGTTGCAGATATCGGAATGAATTAAGTATATCTTTTTTCTGCAGAAATGGTCAAGGATTTCGATATGCGAAAAAAGAATTACGAATTTGACAAATAAAAAAAGTTACGAATTTTGAACCTTGGCTTGCCCCACATAGGGACGCCCCTGAAAACAATGTGTCAATTTGGTTTAGATAAAGTAATTTCTCGTAATAAATGGTACCTCTGTATAAAATTTTATCAATTTATTTCGAAGCATTTTCGAGATATTGTAATAAAATTGTGTCTTATGGCCCCCTTTAAAGGGGCGTAGCACCACAGGGGGCGTTTTAGGACACATGTCGATATGAACTTTTTTGCTCAAAATTACTTTATCTATCATTCGTTTTCATTTGGCACACCGGAAATGAAACACCCTGTATAAAACTATTTTATTTCTTTTTACCTTAAAGTTTGAGACACCTTGTATAAATCAGCAACACATGTACACATTACAGTGAAATAGACGAAAACCTTATAAATACAACTTTTTTTTTAAATCGCCGTCTTTTGTTTGAGTTACCACGTTTGCTTACACTTTCAAATATGCCGTATTCACCGACGCTTATTGGAAAAAATTCCTTCCACTATCACCGTGGTGACGAGCTAAACGGTTACGTTTTCCAAATGTTACCTTACACGCTTCGCTTTTTTGACAAACGTCTAAGGCATGGAAGACTCCTCCAGTCCCTTCCGCTTCAAACTCGACTTCTTTCGTCTTTATGAATGCATTCAAGCATTTAAAAGTTTTGTGTAGGGTCCAACAGTTGACTTTATTGGGCCTATCTCGGGGGTAGTAGAGTTGAAACTGCTACGAATTTTTTCATAGTTAACGCGTACAAACTCAATTAGGCGGCCCAGTTCGTCTAAAAATGGTGTAAATGTATCCACTCGGGAATTGTCTTCTGGCAGTTTCACTTCGAAGTTATAACAGCATTGTTGCCCTTCATTTAAACTTGTAGTGCTTGAATAAGGTCGTAGTTCTTCAAATAAGATTATTTGCAGACTTGCAGAATACTTCGTTAGCTAGTTCCTTTTATAGTTATAATAGTTTACCTTCTAGAAATTTTATGTCAGTCAGATAAAGGTTCTTCTTCTTTGCAAATATTCCTGAAGCTGTTAAGTTAGAACGATGTGTAGAACATATTAACCTAATGTCAGTGCTACTAAATATTTAATGTTGCTAATCACAAACCTGTATTTGAAATGATCGGCATGTCCACACGAGACATAGCAGAGTGCTACTTACAGTGCGGACCATTTTGGTGATGCATGTATTGGTATATTGGAAACTATAAGAGATAGGAAAATGGTTAAATGGGGAAAGTTTTGGACAGTTCTGTTACCAACTTAATGGTGGTTGCAGAATGGTCCTAGCTCTTCTGGTTTTTGAGTTATTTTGAAAAAAAGTAAATATGAGTTTTCGAAAATCGTATGTAACTTTTTTATTTAGAGGAATTTTTAAAATCTGAAAACAATTTTTCACAGCAAGTGCCACGTTCATTGCCACGTTTCGGTTGTGAGAAACCATCATCAACTTTCTTTTATTTATGGGCGCCATATTGAATGTTTAGCTGAGCTAGTAGAGATTTTTTTCGAAAACAACCTCAAAAATCAATATTTTAATATTTTAAATAAATTTGCCAACACCGCATAATTTTTCGAAACTAATTAAAGATAGTTGCAGTTCTATTATTTTTAATATAGCACTCTAACATAGGTTAACAATTAACTCTATGATTAACAAGAGGTCAGAATAACAAATAGTTTGAAACAAATGAAAATTTGTTATTATTATTATCATCGTCATGGCCATCACTATCATTCTTTCACTCCACGCTATGACATTAATGATAAGCTTTTACCAAAATTTGAGACTATTACTATTATTATTAGGTATCTTATACTTATACCATTAAAAAGCCAAAAAGCCTCTATTTGCTCAGCGCCCATAAGCAAAAAAAAATTAATTCTGGTTTCTCGCAACCAAAACGTCGCAATGAAAATCTATATGTACAGTGAAATTCCTAAAAAAAACTTGCTGCGAAAAATTGTTTTCAGATTTTAAAAACCTCTAAATAAAAAAGTTTCAGACTATATTCGAAAACGCCATATTTATTTTTTTTTTAAATAACTCAAAAACCAGAAGAGTTAGCCTATTAAGTTAGCAATAGAACTGTCTAAAACTTTTCTTATTTAACTATTTTCCTACCTCTTATAAATTCCAAGATATCAATACATGCATCACCAAAATGGCCCTCACTGTATATGAATGCTGCTAGTCAATGCTTAGATACGGCCACACTGACTGAAAACACGACCTGGTGCCAACTAGACGAACCAATTTTTAACTCATGATATTGTGAGAAATAAGTACTTTCGGGCTACATGCCCGACCAGCCGAATCCACCAAACATATACCGGTTTCGGAATTATTATCAGTCTGTGGTTAAGACATAAAAAATAGTTGGATCATTCGTCGGTTGTCTCACCTATGGCGTACTGCTGAAGGCTAATTTGAAACCGGGATTTGCTGGGGAGTATAATTCAATATTCAGAGAACGTAGAGTAATTGTTTCCTGTAATGTCCGTAGCATGTCCACCTGATTCAATTTGTATAATTATTTAAGTAATTAATTTTAATGGGTAATATTTTATCTAAGTAATTCTTCTTTTAAAATGGTGATTTTTAAGTTAAAAATAACGTAATTATTTTAAAGTTTCTGTTATGTGTTATAAACTACAATTTATTGACTAAAAGAACAAGATTCAGAAATAATTAAAAATGTTTGAAGGGAAGTGAAGAATAATGGGATTTACTAGTAATTGAAACTATCGACAAAGTACGTATCCTTAGCGGGTAACGAAATTAAGAGGTCATTCCAAAATATATCAACAAATTCAATATTTTCAGATTCAATTGGAGTTACAAATAATATGTACTTTTTTTCTATGCAATTTCCCACCTTCTCAGTACACTTCTGATACCCTTGCACTAATCTTTTTCAATACATCGGAAAGAAATTACGAAACATCCTTCGACATGAGATTAAAACTAAGGATAGCACAGACTGGAAATATCTGAAATTTCAGTATCCAAACAGAACAGAAGTTACATTTCTGTGTGGGGGTATACAATTTCATGAACGAAATAAAGGCTTTTACGCGAAAATTCTCTACGTTATTTTCACATTGCTAGCTTTATCACCTCCTCTAAAAATGCACTTATCAAACATTGATTACGACACCCTTTTTCTGTAAATGTTTCAGGGTAGATCCATCCACATCTCAGAAAATAAAGAAGTCATTCATTAACAAAAATTTAAGCTGGAACTTCTTGATTAGAAACTATATTTGTGTACCATTATACAAGACCATATTGAACAGAATATATTCCCTCCCTAATTTTAAACATCTCAATATCGCTTTTATAAACTATTGTCAATTTAAATTTTTTAATAGCCTCTACATATTCAGCACCACCTTGAAGATGGTAGTTCTTACTAGATTCGTTTTGATAGGAGATTTCAACTGTTTTCAAGTCATCAAATATTCGATTATTTATCATTAGACTTTCAGTGAATGCAAAAACAAAAACTAATTGGTTTCAAACCAGTTCTTCACTGCTGAAAAGCCAAATTTACTAATCACTATTTCCGTTGTTTTTCAGAAGGACCTTTCCAATCTGACGCCCTCTTAGTACCAGAAAACTGTATGTTCGACCACATCCACAATCAGAGCAACTGTTGGACCTTCGCAAGGTGGAACTCCACAGCCGGTAATGCCTGCCAAGAAAAGGGCCTGCAGCTGAGATCATTCGCCATGCTTTTACCTTGTGGCATTTCGTTATTTAGCGGAGTTGAATTCGTCTGCTGCCCCAAACATTTAAAAGGTAAGAAATATTTATTTAATACCAATATTGTAAAAATTATTGCTGTACTCTTGTGTACACACCACAGAAATGAGACAACCCCCAAATCCAAAAGCCAAAGGCTTGTGCGGAAGGGGGCTACACCCGGACCAGAGTAGGAAGCCTAGCCGAGAAATGCTTGCCATCGCACTCTCGACCGACTGCGTTACCGTGGCGATAAAAGAAATGATACTTTGATAACTATTTTTCCTTAATATGCTCGTATTATTAACTAAATTTCAAAGTTGTTGGACAAATGATACTTCATCTGCCAAAGTAGAGCTCTAAATG
This sequence comes from Anoplophora glabripennis, assembly GCF_000390285.2. NCBI lineage: Eukaryota > Metazoa > Arthropoda > Insecta > Coleoptera > Cerambycidae > Anoplophora > Anoplophora glabripennis. The sequence continues at coordinate 91,750 of NW_019416363.1, read as the reverse complement.
TACTTTTTTGCTACTGAGTTACAAAAAATGCTGCCTATGAGATACGAATAGAAAAGAGAAAAGTTAAAATAAGTAGATCCCTCAGCCAATAAAGACGCGGTAATAAAAAGAATCAATTCATTGTTTCACTTGTTTTCGAAAACTAGGAAATTGCACTCTGTTATGGATGCAGAAGATGTGTATAAGCCAAGTCTATGATCTTGGAACGTTCTCTCTTATTTATTTTCCATTTTCTTGCTACAGCCGCAAGAGCAGTCGCATACAATAACAGCTCATCAGCCATATTGATTTTTATAATTGAACGCAAATTGATGCAACAAAACTGAATAGTTAGTGATCAAATGACGATTTAGTTTTAACGTACAATTTAAATTCGTGCAAGTAAGTTGGTGTGCATAATGGAGCTGTCCCGGGCTTAAGATTCAAAAGTTTCTCATTTGCTTAATAATATGTATAAAATATTCATTTATTTTGGCCATACAATACACTAATGTAGATATGTTATTAGTTTTTGGATAGTGTGAAGGAAATGGTCGAGTGTGTCAGAGAGTACTCTGAAAAATTTTCAAATCATCGTATACCAAGCCATCCAACGTTTGCTGCTGTGGAGAGACGTCTTCAGGAAACCGATCGCTTTGCTCCTGAAACCGTTGATTATGGAAGGCAACGTTATGTAAGGGTTCCTGAAGTTGAACATGATATCTTGAAGAAGACGCGGAATAACAACGAAATGATTAAGTAGAGAAATAGGAGTATTTAAAAATATTGTTAATCGTGTACTGTACTTAGAGAACGGTTGCTACATCCATACCATAAGCAGTCAGTTCAAGACCTCTTACCCCATGATCCTGACAGACGTCTAGGTTTTTGTTAATTTGGTAATGGGCAAAGAGAAATGGATTTCCACTTTGGAAACAATATTTTATTTACCGATGAAGCATGTTTCACAAGAAGAGGGGTAACTAATTTCCACAATGAACTCGTTTATGCAGACGAAAATCCGTACACAGTGAAAGTTAGACATTTTCAACACGAATTTAAAATTAATACGTGGGCAAGAATAATTGTTGGTCCATTTTGCCATAGAGATTAACGGGAGAAATTTATTTGGAACATCTACAAAATACGTTGCCAGACTTGTTACAGGATATAAGTACCTCTACAACTTCGGAGAGATTGTTGCTTATACATGATGGGGCTCCACCACATTTTTCGTAATTACTTAAATCAATAGTACCCAAACAAATGGATGGGTAGAGGTACTGACGCTCCTGTAAATTGACTACCGCGTTCTCCCGACTTTAATCCATTGGATTATGTTTTATGGAGTCATCTTAAGTCCGCAGTTTACATGACATCGGTAGAAAAGAAAGAGCAACTACGGCAAGGTCTTCAAGATGCAACCAAATACTCTTAGAGGCGACGAAGAAATTATGCAAAGTGTACATTTCAATTTTTTCGTGGTGTAAATCTTTGTATGCGTGTAAATGGTGGCCACTTTGAACAACTACTATGATATCTTTATTTATTTGCATTTATGTTTTCCTAATTTAATTTTTGTGTCAAAATTGTTGCCAATGTTTAAAATTAAGTACAAATTTCGAATAAACCATGAGAGTAATCGAGTCTTATCAAGAGTACCTTTTTTGTAGTAAATAATTTACTTAATCTAAAGTTTTATACTAAAAATTATTTTTTCCATTGGCGTGGAATTATGGGAAGTGTAATTACTAAAAAACCCAAGTTCTACGCCAATGGATTGATATTACTCATAATTTTGATATGGGATTTATTGTCCTAGCCGCGATAATTTTTAAGATGCAAGCGCACCAAGCGGCGAAAGTAGTAAGCTCCGAAACAAGGTAATTTTGACATTGCCGTTCGCGTTTACACATTCATTTGAACAACATTTGTCTTATTTGCCATTATTATTAGTAATTTTGTTATCAAACTGCGGTTATTTCACTTTTGTGTTATCTATAGGTTTCAAATATTTCATAAATAAATTTTAAGGCAAGTATTTGTCTACTTTATTTGTCTCTAGCATTACAATGTAATGTACATTTTATTAAGTTATAACTATGAACTTATCCGTTGTGGAATACATTTCCTATTTACATATATGCTAACGAAAACTCTTGTATATTAGAAGGAGAGGCAGTTTTTAAGGCTGATCATGTGGTACTATATGGGAAAATTGAGCAAAGTTAATTTAAATTTAGAAATTTATATTATGTCTGCAAACTAGTGCCCTTACTTACTAACAACCCTCATGAAATTCAGGGAATATTATCTATCGGCAATAATATTTTGAAAATTTCTTCAATGGTTTGATGAAAACTTAATTCTGGATTTTTCTTGGACCATGAAGAGCAACCTTGAACTGAACAATGATAGTTTGACAGTTTCTTCTTTCTATCCATAATTGCTGAAAATTTCCTCATACTATTTTCTTAAAATAACAGTGTTTAAAAAACGAACACTAAATTCAGTTTTAAATAAAATACAAAACGAAATGTCCCACACAGAAGAAATATTTACCTTGTTTCGCTAGTATCACTTGTCATCGCCAGAGGGCGAGCTCTTAGCTGCATTCGCGAATAGAGCTATGAAACTTATCAAATTTTAGCAAAATCGCATAAGGCGTTTTAAATTTAAATAAAAAAAAGATTTATAAATTGCAACTTCAGGGCCGTTTACCGCCCAAAGGAGCAATTTTGAACTAAGGTAAGTTTAGCTAAATCGACTTACTTTGAGCAGCACTGTATCGGGTGGAGCGTTGTAAAGACCTTTTAGGGACGCCTTGTATAAAGAAAAATGGCAGACTAATGTTTTAGGAAATTTTGTTGCGGTATTACAGAATCAAATCCTGGGAATTCCTCATATTTCATGCGTTTTCACATTAGCCACAAACTAAGTACAAAATTCAATCCTATTTTTTTTGCATAAAACAAGAAGGCTTGGATGCAGAGCACATACCGTTTGTAAGACATTCCAAGCTTTACAAGAATTATTAGATAGGTACTCAGACCTTGTAATCTGTTGGTTTTTGTTTTCAATATTTATTTATTAATATTTTCACATACGATAAATTCACAAAGATCACAGATCTTTGTCAGTAATAATGGAAACCTTAAAATTGTAATGTTTTGTCTTGTAACACGTGCTTCTATTTAAAATTGTCGTATATATACCACTGAATACGAAAACAGGGCATGGATCTTATTATTCTCAAGTACCTTAGTACAGGAAACCTGGATTACTGCTATAAACTCACAGGAAAGGTTGCTTATGCATGCAGAGGTTTCGTATATTCAAAAAATCCCTTCTTACTTTCGATTTCATTTTACGAGCCGAGTCTGGTAGGCGCGTGTTCAATAGTGCTGGTTATGAAGGTCCGTGTAACGTTATTCTTGTCATGTTGTCAGGCGGATGTAATTCTTTAGTCTCCCAAGTGGCTGGCGTAAGAATTGTATTTTGTCGAAGTAGCAGGCGTGTTATTTACATTACATTCTATCGAGCTAGACTTCGGCTGAGGGACTGTAAACATCCTTACGTAACTTGTCGCTTCTATTCTCTTAAAGTTGATAGATTGCAGTTTAAACTATATGGACGGTTTCAATCGGTCGAATGAAAACGTCATGAACTTTAAACTTGTAAAATAGTAGTTTTTATTGTGTAACCATGAAGATAAAGGTAATCAACAACAATCTACTAATATTCATTACGATCTGAACTACATGAAAAAAAAAAACAATAAAATTTGTTGATATTCCAAGAAAAGAATAAGCCAATAAAATTCTGTTATCGGAACTATTTTAACAGTTTACCGCAGCAGAGGTTGGAAAATTTGTCTTGAAACAATTAATTATACATGTTAAACACTCTTCGACTGGGAATTAAATTCATTTCCTTTATTTTTCACCTCCATTAATTTATTTTTATAAGAACACTGAAAATGCACAGGTTTATACACGTACGAAAAAACACGCCTTTGTAACTCCAAAACACAGTATGCACCTTAAAACACTATAGCAGCGAATTTGCCAAAAATTCCTTGCAAGTTTTCTTATCCGTTAGAAAGAGGAGCAAATAATTTGTCTAGTAATTAAGTAGAGGTTTTGTTAATTAGAAACTTTTAAATTCAACTTGATCGGCAGCGTCGTCACTGTGAAGTTTATAGGATGATCCCCTATACTCCTCTCTACACCCTATTATCGTGAGTTGGGATGCCGGAGTTAAGCCTATGAAAAGCCATTTAATTAAAGTATCTAAGTTACTAATACGAAGACCTCCATACTATTTCGCGTGTGATTGGAGCTTCAATTCACATCAGTTAATGCCACTAACTTCTAGTCTAAGTGAATTGTTAATATCTAATAGGTATTTCGCAAGTGTTTAAAGTAATAATCATATATTAAACGTTCTGTTTTGCGTAAAAGTGATTGAATCTATACCAATGTGTAAATTAACAGAGTAGATAAAAATCTTGCTCGAAAATGTCTTAATCTTTGTACGTTCAATTAATGGACCACCTTCGTCAAAAAAAATGGTTAATAAGTGACATGATTACACAGCACCACAAAATAAAAAAAATTGGGTGGGACCTATAGTAAAGGAAAATTTTTGTTAAGCTGAATATGAAAAATCTGACTAATCATCAATATCTAGTGTTTTAGATTCTATAGTAGCATCATATTCGATGCAAAGTAATAAAGCATTGCCTGTGAAGAGATCCAGTGCAGTACGATTTTAAGGGGTTAAAAAATTGAAAAATTTCTTTATTCATTATGGATTAACAATTCTCAGGCCTGCAAAAAAAACACTTCAAAAAAGCTTTTTGAATCTTTATAGCTGATTTTTTATAGTTTCTGGGGTGGTAAATCCGAATTTGAACTCTGTTAATTTGTGTCGCCCTCAGTTTAGTTCTAATTCAATCTAGTTAGATATGACAAAATATTCTAAACATGCAATAAAAATGAAAAGTAATCAGCATTTAACGTGAACACAAAACTTTACTTGAAAATAGAAGTACATTTTATATTCTTAATACTAGATTTATGTGTCCGTTTTCTCTTATGCGCTGTTTGCTGACTCTCTCGATGAAGCGACAGAGCATATTGGTGTTCCAGCGTCCTTGATAGCGTTTTTCCATATGTTTAAATGTGAACAAATGATGGGTGATATGGCGTTTTTAATGTTATTTTTGGAAACAAATCTATAAGAATCACATTTTCTTGTTTTTTAAAGTCTAATTTGTGAAAGTATTTGTCTTTATAGAAGCTACTCGTTTATTTAAAACTGTATTTTAACTTTGCCAGCAACAGCACAGCACTATTAACACCATATTTGAATTTAAAAACTACGCGGCCATTTTAGTTTTCATCTTTAGCCCAAGGTCTGCAGACTATAATCTGTAAGATGATATTTATGTGAGTATGTTAAATCTCATCACTAAGTTCTTACATGCACATACAGGGTCCACAAGCACTTGTTTATGAGCTCAAGCCCAGAACACTGGAATAATTGAAGGAAGCGATTCGCGTGGAAGCCGCCTAAATTGACCGACGAATGTTGGAATGAGTGGATGCCAACTTCAAAGAACGCCTCCAGAAGTGCATCTCTGATCGTGGCCACCACATGACAGATGTGATTTTCCAACTTGATTTTCTCAATTGCTATGAAAAGGCGAACCAGAATCTGCCAATAAATTTTTTTTGAGGAAAAATTAACAATTTTATGATTTTTTAAAAACCGTCCGACCTTTCTGCCGGACCCTGTACAACTGAAAATGTCTATGTTTACTATTGCAAACATGCACATTTTTTATTCTGGTCTGATGAAACACCAAGAGATTTTCAACTGGAATATTAAAGTCTAGATGATTTATTCCTCAAATATCCGGGAAAATAATGAAAAACCAAAGCAGTTACGGATTTGCGTTCTAATCCATCTCCCTGGTGTGCGTCGGAGGGGTTGGCCCTGTTGTATACCACCGAAACCACATATTGCCAGCGACACTCGACCGTCTCCTTTATGCTTCGGGGAGATTGAATTTCAAATCCGGCTCGTCCGCTCTGTGCGTTATTTTATTGGTCGTCAGCAGCGCTGCAAATCAGCCGCTCGAATGACCCGCAATTCATCGCAGACTTTAAATAAATATTCCACAAATGAACAGAAATACCATTTGTATTCGTAATATGTGCACCAGTTTGGGAGAAACCTTTTATGTTGCACGCTATTATAAAAGTCAATATTTCCCATATTTAAGGCAGGAATTTGGCAGGATTTATATAGAGCAGAGATCAGAACAAGCAGACTATTGTAAAATAGATGTTATTGTTGGTATTGTTACCTTTTATACATGGGCCATCACAAAGCAGTTATCTCGACAACAGCCGGGTCATTCGTCAGAAATTAAGAGGGTATATGAAACAAATAACAAAGTTACTGTTCTGTCAATAAAAACAAATAAATAGGTAACTCACCGGGGGGTTACACTCCCCCTAACCTTAGGATTCAAGGTATATCCTTCCATACGTTTCCATTACATTAATTAGCAACTATGTATCATTCTTTCTTCAACAACTAGCTAGTGTCACCTGAAATAAGTCGAGGCTCCCCCTGACGCCAACTAGTAAGCATCCCAACTACCGGGTGTGTGAGTCATATTATTATTATTATGCCACCTACCTCAACACCACCCAGTATGTGTCAATCAAAGCGCATGTAATACCCCGTAGAACTTACAAGACACACTTTGAAGGGACCACAGCCATAAAGACCGAGAACACGTGGCATGCCCTGGGGTTTTCAAAATCATAAACGAGTATGGCATATTACTCACTAATTCACAAATCATTGCAAAAATATATTCAAGCTAGCACACAGATATAATAATCGACCTTATTCGGGCGCTGGCCATGCACCACTGTCTCAAAGAACACCTCTCTCACTTTCGGCATCCTGAGCTACATTTCTGTATATACTCATAAATTACATTATCTCAAGGGCACATAAATACTTGGCTGGCGCTTTCAGTGTATACAGCTGAGGTTTGATTCAAAATAACCACGATAGTTTAATTTCATAATAAAATATATATTGATTCGTATTATTACAATGCGTTAAAAATAAACAAGTGTTACACTATATGTAAACGGTATACATCGGAATTCGCTTTTGATATTTATCGTCTAGAGAGTAATGGAAGCTTTACAAAATTCCAAATCGTTCTGACAAACATATATTCATATGTTCGTATGAAGATAGCAGCAGAACAGAGTTATGTCTAATTTCTAATAAAACTCTATCCATATTAAAGGATTACAAAATAACACCATAAGCTTTATTTCTCCAGTGCATTGTATATATATCGACTCCCATTCTTCTGGAATCCCCATTCGAGTCTGGAAAGTTTATGAAAGTTTAGTTGAGGAATTAGATATCTTCTCAGTACTAGACTCTGACATTAACACATTTAAAATTTGAAGTACTTCTTATTGTATGTCCGGTATTTCTTTGATGCAGTAGGTTGCCATTCTCTTTTCAACGCTATACTATGAAGTGGTGGCAGATTTAGCAAGACTGCGAGACAACTGTTGAAATCGACGCTATAACTCCTCTTATACCGATATGGGCTAATTTCTGAAATTTATTCAGATTCTTTTTTGTACTTTTGTAATGGTTTGTTAGACTTTGGGCCACCAAGTGTGCTTCCTTAGTTTCAGTTATCAGGATTTAGAACACGATTAAAACTGGAACGAATCTGCCCAGCCTTTACCCTACTCCTGAAACTATGTAAAGAAAAGGTTAATTTTTTCCACCAATTTTGATACCATTATCGTGAGTACATTTTCCCAATGTATAAAATGAACACGAATATCATCACAGGTCAACCAAATAATTTGGATTTCTAAATTTATAACACTGAAAGAATATCATCAACCTTATTACTTTACACGATGTACACATGTATTCTATAAATTCTACATGCCGACAATACGGCATAAGTGAATTTACCTCTTGTCGAACATCTGATATGACTCGAGGACCATGTAATGTATGGGCACGACGTGGCACGTATTTAGTTAGTGCTGTTTTAACTGTACAATTGAACCAATGTGAAGTTTTAGAAGTTTTATCAAATTTACAACCTCCATGCATAGTCACATCAGTCATCATTATCATCAGAAGACCGGCTAAAATAATTACCACTGGTTAAAGTTATTAGAACAAATAATATTGAAGTATGAACCTGAAATTAATCTACCGAGGACACATTCGAAGAGCAATATTTAACGACATTATCATAAACGTTGAAAACAGTTTCCCGTTTGTCAAAAAACACAAGAATAACGGTGTTTCTTAAAACGATTGTTAGTGCTTTAGGATCCTTCAAACATTGAACGTGAAACATAATTTTTGGTCAATTACTCAAGAACCTTTGAAGATATAGATTTAAAACTTGGTATAGCTCCCACACTGCTGCTACATACTCATCAGATTAGATCAAAACCTATTGAGCAATCATTGCCGTCGGAGTTACAAGGGAAGGAGCTTCAACTGTCAAGAAAAGAGTTATTTGATATCGCAGATTTGTGCAAAACCTCAAGCTAAGTTATACTGTTTTTCACCTATAACTTAAAACAAGTATACTGTCAGGAGGCCACAGTGGCACCATGACGCAGATTTGACTAATTTGCGGTAGAGTTGATCTACCAATATGAAAATCACTGTCTTTGCACTGGCTAGAGGCACTTGAGTTTGACAGTGTGCAACCTCCTTAAAGTGCGTACGTTTACATTTAGAAGCTTTGCAAGAATTGCAGCGTAAAAGCTGTAGGTATATGGTATTTTTTAGGAGAATTTATAATTCGAAATGCGGTTCATGAGCTTTATTGATTTACTTGCAATACAATGTTTGCAACGCGATTGTTGCTAGATAACAGAAATCCTTGAGATTCGGGTCGAGTACACACTTTGTCCAGGTATCCGTGCTCTAGTTAACAAGCTGCAGGAAACTAGGGTTGGTGTTCGCACATTGACTGTTGTGCCGTTTAGTTTTGGAATCGGAAAAACTGCATCCTCGGCAAATACAGCCGCCTCTGAAGAGTTGAAGGTCTAACACTGGTGTGGGTTAGTACCGACTCTAAGGTCATTTGAGGGTGTGAATTTGAAATCCTTGTGATGTTATTTTTGTCATTTTTTGGAAAATGGGTTGAAAAATTTTGACGCCTTGCACTCGTCGACGACCTCCGAGAGATAGTAGCATACGTTGTCCTGGCCGTCCCGGGAACGGAGGACTGACTCTTGGCAGCAATCGTCTCATCGGGGTAGCGTGGCGGGTAAATTTTAAAAACATCGGTGAAATTTTTCAAAACATCGGTGAATTTCTTCGTGATTGGAGGCACGCAGCGCTCGGTCGTGGGCTTGTAGTATTGTCGTGGATGACTCTGGTACGATTCTGGCTGCAATCGCGACGTCTGCGGAGAAAAATCGGTGAAAAATTGAATTTCTTTTTATTCCTATTCTACGGCGGAAACTGCGCTGAACGCGCTTCTTTTGTAAAATTGTTGCAAATATTCGAAACATAGGCGATTTTCGCCTATAATACTGTTTTCGTGACAATATTTACATATAATATATTTTTTACAGATAACATGAAACCCAAAAAGCCTGTCGACCTGGCTATTCTGAAGAAAGAACAGGAAGTCTTTGATGCCATAGATGATGACGATGATGACTCTGATGAAGAGGATGATAAAGACGACTTGGACGACCTTGCTGACGATACTGAATTGTCCGATGACCCTAATATTGATGATGAAGACGAGGACGAAGACGATGATGACTACGACGATATTGACTGGGACACAACTCCATCAAGTACCACCATAGCTTATAAACCATTAGCATCATCTACAACTACGACTCCTAGTACCACAACAACTACCAGGACTACAACTGTTGCCACTCCAGATCCATATTTCACTCATTTTGATCCAAGAAATGAACATGAAAGTTACAAGGAAGCTCAGGTAATATTTGTCAGATGTTTTCCTCTTCCATTTATAAGTTCAATTGAAAACTTTTATGCACTTTTGCCAATAATCTAAGATTTAACGTTTCTAAGAAAATTAACTTTGCTGATGAATGAAATCAAATGTTTCAATTTTAGGAACGCCTTGAAGAAACTCATCGTGAAAAAGTCACTAGGGTAATGAAGGACTGGTCAGATCTAGAGGAACGTTATCAAGACATGAGACAGACAGACCCAAGAGGAGCAGATGAATTCAAACAAAGAATGACACAAAGATTCCAGCAAACTGTTCAGGCACTTGAAGAGGAAGGTGACGCAGAAAAACACCAACTTGCCGCCATGCATCAACAAAGGGTACTAGCTCACATCAATCAAAGGAAAAAGGAAGCTATGTCTTGCTACACTCAGGCTCTAAATGATGATCCACCAAATGTAAGTTTAGAAAATTCATAAGATTGTTAACTTTTGATCTATTTAAATGTTTTTAATCTTTTTAGACCCATCGTGTCCAGAAATGTCTACAAAAGCTCCTGCGTTCCCTCCACAAAGACCGTGCTCACGCTATTAGCCACTACCGTCATCTCTTGGCTACTAGCATAGAAGCAGCAGCCCGTGAACAACCAAGAACCCTCGAACGCCTTACTGACATTGACCGAACCGTAAACCAAAGTATGCAGATGCTCAAAAGATATCCAGAATTATCTGCCAAAATTGGACAGTTAATGGATGACTATATTCAAGCTCTTAGGTCAAAAGATGAAACACCTGGTTCACTTTTAGCTATGACCACTGATGCCGAACAAGCGATTTTGGATAAATTTAAATCAGAAGTTGCCTCAAAGCAAGCAGAAAGAGAAAGGCAAAGGATTCAAGAAAAAGAAAGGAAAGAACAGAGGAAGAAAGAAAGGACTGAATTGAAAGAAGAACAAAAACGTGTTGAGGAAGCTCTTGGCAAAAAGATTAGCAATTTTGATGATGAAGATATGGAAGATGAATCTTTACCAGAAGAAAAACTTTCCGTAAGTGTACTTTAAAAATTTGTGCAAATGTATTGTATGAATTATTATTTTTTTATAGACTACAGTTTCTCCAACATCAGGCAGCACATTTTCTGAAATTATGAGCAATTCTGTAACAGCTACGGTGGGACACAAGGAAGTTGACGATGCTGCAGTTCAAGAAGCTGTCGAAGAAGTCGCTAAAGCTGCATCTCATAAACAGGATATCATCAGAGTTGCTCACTTGATGAGCCACGATATTGGTCATGGTGAACCTGTAAGTTTATGATATAATTTTTACTTTGTGCAAAATGAGTAAACGAGATAATAATAATTGTACACATTCTGTCATAAAAGTATCAGGAATGTGATTTAAATTCAGCGTAGATTTAAATTTGTTTTTTTGATGGAAAGTCCATGGCGGAATATATGTTTAAAGCGTACTTTGACAACATTGTTCATTGGAAATGTATATTGCTTCAAGTGGAGCCTATTTTGAAGGGGACAAAATAAATTTTGAATAGTCATTGAGGAATACAATTATACAATGTTCACCTTTCATCTTTTGAATAAATGTTGAATATCTCATAACATATTTTTTTATCAAAATTGTGTTAACATAACTTTATAATTCTTATTCTAATTTTATGTACAAAATTATGAAATTCTAGATACAGAAATCTTTATTATACTTATTGAAGGTTAAGTAAAACTAAATAATATTTTCATTCTATTGAAAAAATCTTATTACCTTATTTATTCTTAATTGAAGTAGAAATAATAAGCTTTAAATTCATAGTCAGATTCATATAATGTCAATATGCTTTACATAAAATATTAAGGATCTAATTTTGTAAGTGGCCACAATAGTACAGAAATTTTGCTAATACCAAACTGGATTTTTGGAATTCCAATTTGAATGGACCTTTAGCGACAAAATAAAATTTAAATAGATTTTTTACGAAAATTTCCAAACGGTGCGAAATATTTTTATGAAATTTGGTATTCAGGGGTTTTTAAGGATGCCAAATACAATGGTCTAATTATTATTTGTATATTTCATAGAGGGCGCTAGTTATGCTACATTCCTATTACAATTTAAGTTATAATTTTTTTAAGGTTAGGTTTTTACCATTCAGGCTCCAACTTCTAATGTACAATTTTATTTTCTAAAAATAATGTACTCTTGTTAGAACTTCCTAATGTGGACGGTTTTCGAGAAAAAAGTGACTTTTCTCAAAGTAGGCTTATGTCAAAACTTATTAATGGATGTCTCATGAACAACGCATACATTCTTAGTAATATTTTAAACTCTAATTAACCTTATATCAAAATTTTGGTGATTGTTAGTGACTGTAATTAGTCATTACTAACTACAAGTAAATAATTAGACCAGCGTATTTGGCATCCTTAAAAACCTCGGAATACCAAATTTCATAAAAATATTTTGCACCATTTGGAAATTTTCGTAAAAATTCTATTTAAAAAATTTTATTTTGTCGCTCTGTATCTCAAAAACAAGAGGAGATAGACATATAGTTCATATGACAAAAAATTATTATTTTTTGTCGTACTATCACCTCCTGAATTTACAGGAAATCTTTCTAAAACACCCTTTATACAGGGTGGGCCATTAGTGTGAGAAAGTAAAATAACTCCCTTGTTATTCATAATAGAGAAAAACAGTGTATATAAAAGTTATAAAGAATCAAAAAACCTAAAGGCCAAAATTAATTTGAAACACACAGGTCGATGAGTAAAAACTGGACACGCCAAATATTACATTTTTTAAATGGAACGCCCTGTATATTTTTTAATATGTGGATTTCTGAGAAAATACTATATATGGCAATATCAACAGTGTAACATTTTAGTGAGGGGTTGCCAAGTTATGTAGAAAATTCTTCGAATTTTGGAAAAAACATGACCTAGAAGAAATTGTATTAACTTTCAACTACTAACACTTGGAGCAAAAATATTTGACAGCGTTATAGGCAAATGTTAGGCAAAGACTCTTATATTAGCTAATATCGATAGTTTATACAGGGCATTTTTTATAATACGATCATTTTAAGAAAGTTCAGATTTGATTTTCTAAAATTTTTCAGATCCTGCATGCATTTTATTCACATATCAATCCACTTCAACTTTTATTAAGTATGTTCTACACCTAATGTTAGTTTTTAAGATATATTAACATTTCTGGTAAAACCTAATTTTTACTATTTTCGGTCACATGTAATGGCTTTGGAAAAAACTATCACATTGTGTCAACTTGTCAGTTCATAATTTATCATTCCATTCTGAGTTAATTTTATTAGTTAATATTTATTTGTGGTATTCTATAAAATAATAAGAATTAAGTTTTTTCAGAAATTTTAGATATAGAACATGCTTAATAAAAGTTGAAGTGGACCGATATGTGAATAAAATAGAACAATAAAATACAGTGTTCCATTTGCAAAATTTTAGAAAAAGAAAAGTTAAAACTTTCTAAAGCTGACCATAATAAAAAAAATGCCCTGTATAAAATATCCATATTAGGTAATATAGCCTAATTTGCCTAACTTTTGTCTTTAACTCTGTCAAATATTTTTGCTCCAAGTGTTAGTAATTGAAAGTTAGTACAATTTCTTCGAGGTCATGTCATGTTTTTTCCAAAATTCAAAGAATTTTCTATATAACTTGGCAACCCGGCATTAAAATGATAAACTGTTTATATCGCCATATATAGAATTTTCTCGGAAATCCATATGTTTATAAATATACAGGATATTCCATTTAAAAAATGTAATATTTTGGGTGTCCTGTCTTTGCTCATCATCCTGTATGTATCAAATTAACTTTGTAGTTTAGACTTCTTGATTCTGTATAACTTTTATATAATTTTTTTTTCTGTATTATGAGTAAGAAGGTAGTTATTTTCTTTCTCACATTAATGGCCCACCCTGTATATGTTTGATCTAGAACTTTTTAAAGTGGTCATTTTGTACAATACAGTATGTTTGGTTCATCATGGAACCCCTTTTATAAGAATGTGAAATAAGAGCTTATCTTAATACCAAAAATCTAAAACAATATCTAATTTTCAGACATATTCCGTCAGACGAGAAGTCTATGGAAGAAAGGACGGCAAGAGTGTATACTTTACTTTAGCTTTCGCAGGCATGGCCTTGATGGCTGCCATAATCGTAGGTGTGGCTGTGGCCAGACGCAGATCCGCAAGATCGCCTCAGAGCCAGGGCTTCGTAGAAGTTGATCAAGCGGCCACCCCTGAGGAAAGACACGTAGCTAACATGCAAATAAACGGTTACGAAAATCCTACCTATAAATATTTCGAAGTAAAAGAGTAATATGTAATGTACGAACCACTTGGACGTTTATTTAATTTCTTACAGAGTGTTGTTTTGCCTGGCAGCGTATAATTTGATATTATTTGAAGCAATACTTTGATGTGTTTTTTATGACCGACGGTCTTGTTAAGTTTGATGATTTTCGTTTGAGGCTACTAGGATCTTAACCATTCCATTAATTTTTAATTTAACTGTACTTAATAAGCAACTCGATAATAATTCTACATATGCAAAGTATAAAATATATAAATATTTTGAGAATTATGAAAACTTGAATAGTAAGTAATAATTTTTGCATATGACAGTCCATGTTTACATATTTAATGTAATCATTTATAGTAAAAGTATTGTGACGGTACACACATTATACATATTGCGATATTAGTTAGACATAAAACATTGTGTATCATCACAATATCCAGTTAGTTGCTAGATGTATATGGTACCCTCCATATTATACTTAATAAAGATTAGATTATAATGTGCATGTTAATCAACAAGCTTTTGTACAAAGTCTTTTTATTTTTGTTACGACTTTAACCAGCTTTATTCACGCCCTTTACCCCTTATATCCAGCCCAGGAAAATTTTACAAAATGATCGGTGTTTTACCTTCCCAATGTATATATATTTATTACAGCGATTAGATCTACCAAAAAAGAAAAATAAAATATTAAAAAATTCCTGCCAGCAGTATTTCACAAAGTGCAAGAACTCGAATAACACACAACAGTGTAGGTATATGAATAATATTCTTAACCAACACTCATTTTCTAGTTATTAAAATTCTAGTAGCCAGAAAGTATTACAAACGTTAATTTGCCATAAAAGTTTAAAGTGAAAATTCTGTAAATATTTTCCTGGGTAATCCCAATCAAAGAAGACCAACTGATGGTTCATCGTTCAAGCACAATATGATTGAATACATGTATGTCTATCTTTCTTTGAACAAATGTGTGCCGTATGTGATTTCCGACCGAAATTTGTTGCGTTAAATTTAAAAATAGTGGGTTACAAAACTAAACCTGCCTAGATAAGATAGTAATACAATGTATTCAGTATGATTTCTTTCCCAGATTTTGAGTATTTGACGAGAGCTTAAACAATAACTTTAAATTACTTCATTCACTATATCTTTTATTTCAGCCGTAAAATCAGAATTTGTATTACAGTATCATTAAATGCATACGTAATATTGACAAATTTATTTTAACTTTAAATCTAATTCACACAGAAAAATAGACGATTATAGAGAACGAAGCAATTTCGGGTTTTGTGTATTTTAATCCAAAACTTGTATTTTAATTTGAGAGTAAGCTGTTTGTAGATAACACATTTGTGAAGAGATCGTTTATTTATGGGCATAACAATTTTATACTGAATGGCTTCTGACAGCTTGTATAATAATTTAGTAAATATATAAAAATTTCATATTAATGTAATTTCCTCCCACGATCCTTAACTAGCGAAGGCTAGGAAAAAAGATGTGTTTGATGTGCATATTTAGTAAATTTCCCAACAATTTTCATAAATATTTTTCCTATTTACGGTGTTACTACTTAAAACACATTTTGTTAAGGAAAAACACTTAAGCCATTATTTCTCTTAGTACCTACCCTAACCTAATCTGTATTAGATTAGTTTAATAGTATAGTTATTATATGTTTTGTGGCCATGTAATTTTAAATTTAATGTAATAAAGAACTAACTTATTATTTTATACAGTGTTTCTATTACTATCAGTATCCACAGTTGATTGTTCAAATCCGGCTCGAAGGACCAAAATTATGTACCTATAGAATGGGATGGATCTGTTTTGAAGTACAGTGTAAACTCTTTTTAACAAATCTTAAGGGACCGGGTTTTTTTTTTGCTTATAAAGAGTTTTTGTTATATGGAGAGAAGAAGGAAAAATAACCAAATTTCACCAATTACAATAATTCCCAATTTTATTATGTACTTTCAATAGGTAATTAAATTATTCCAAACACATATATTCTGTTAACTTTACTCGACGTATTTTGCTATGCCAATATTTGTTTTGTATTTTCTGAAGTATAATTTTTAATATTTATGGTATGTGTAGTTTGGACCTTGAATAAGAATTTTCTGAAGTAGTTCGACGCAGCGTTCATAAATTACCGAGATAATCAATTTTGAAGTTTTACCTGCCAGCTAAATCCACTAGATGCGACACAGTTCTGGGAGCGTAGCCTAGTTGATAGCGTTCCAGTCTGACAGTCACGAGATCGGTGGTTCAAGTCTGGTCGCGTGAGGTTTTTTTTTTTTGAAAACATACCATATGGTTTTTTTTATCCTTTTTCTCATCTCGAAAATTATGAACAAACGAAATATTATAATGACTACCTATGTATGTTTCAAATATTTCATTAAAATACACAATTGGTTGATTAACAATATTTATTATGAATTAACAATAAGGTATGAATTGTCAGTGTTGCGAGAAACAACTACTCCGAGAGCTACATGCCCCCGCCGGCATTGAATTATACTCGCAACACCTAGTGCAACAGCTAGGATCGTTTGTCAGTCAGTTTAACCCACCAGGCACAGACCGGTTTCAGACTTATTAGTTACATACAGACTGGTTTCGGACACAGTACGAAACCGGTGTGCCTGGTGGGTTAAACTGACAAATAATCCTAGCTGTTGCACTAGGTGTTGCAAATATAATTCAATGCCCGCAGGGGCATGTAGCTCTCGGATTGGTTGTTTCCCGCAGCACTGACAATTCAATCATTGTGTTACGCCCTCTGTGGGTGGCAGTCATGCAACAAAGTACCTGCAGTTAGCAGGTCGCTTCCTATTGTAGCCATTTGAATGGCACAGTTGAGAGTCCGCACGACAGAGGGAGCCATTTGTGCTCCCGCGTACAACAAGGTATCTTAAAAAGAAAACAAACGAGGTCAGGTAGGATATTTTTTATTTTATTTTTAGTATTTGACATTTTACGTGTGGCATAAGCCAGAATGATAGTTATCATAGAAACATGGGAAACAGAAATTTTTTAAGCATCTAGCAAATCATGTAAATGTTATGTTTTTACAGGCGCATTTTGTTTTCAAAATATCGACGTCGAAGCAAATTTCGTGAAAATCTGTTCTTTCATCGCACAGTTTCAATGCTTCTCTACCCTTTGTGGAATTTACCGAAACTTTTTATGCCCGAGCAGGTGTGTTCTGTAAGAGGTTTTTTTTTACACGGTGGACAATCCACACAACCTAGCTCAAAATTTTCATCAAACACTTGAAGAATATTCCTACAGACAGTTCTTATAATATTTCGTTTGTTCATAATTTTCAAGATAAGAAAAAGAAAGCTAGATGCTTAAAAAATTTCTGCTTCCCATGTTTCTATGATAACTACCATTCTGACTCGTGCACTGCGTAAAATGTCAAATACTAACAAATATAAATTAAAAGAACATCCCACCTGACTTCGTTTGTTTTTTTTAATGAAAACTTATTGTCAATTCATAATAGTGTTTATCAACCAATTGTGAATTTTAATGAAATGTTTTCAAAAAAAAAACGTCACGCGACGAGACTTGAACCACTGATCTCGTGACTGTCAGACCTGAACTCTACCAACGAGGCTACGCTCCCATCTTCACAATCTTCAAAGATTGTCTAGTGGATTTAGCTGTCAGGTAAAACTTCAAATCGATTATCTCGGTATGTATGTATGTAGGGGGTGTGGTGGAAAATTGCTTCTCCATCGCGGCACTTAGGCCTTATTAGACCCCTTGTACACCCCCCTTTCATTACTTGAGTACTTTCTTCAAATCATCCTATTACTACACGGTACAATTTTTATGTATGAGAGTATGGTCTTGAGTTACAGAGATTTATTGCTCTATTCTCATTACCATTTTATCGGGGACCACACGCAGGCGGAAAGTGTTGAGCGACCCAGGTCTCTGGCAGAGCTGGGTAATTACTTGTAATTTAAAGATAGTTACAATTACAAATTACTTTAAAAAAAAAACTAATTACAATTACAAAGTATATTCTTTAAAAAAGGAATTATATTCATTTAATTACAGTTACATGGAAAATGGATTTAGCGATTACTTTTCTAATTACTTTCATGAAGTAAATTATAGTGACCAAACAGAGAAAAAGGAAAAGTTAAGTTAAAAATTTTAATTAAAAGTGTTGTGTAATATTGCGTTGGTAATTATTTACTATAGTGGCACCCTCTCCAATTTTCACATAATTTTGTCTACCCCCCCCCCCTATTTTCGATGGTGCTGAACACGAATCTGAAGTTTTTTTTGTACGGTCGAACCCAGTTTTTGAGAAAAATTTTTTTCAAAATTCTAACCTGAATATTTCAGATAACACTACGTAGAACTCTGTATATTTTATGTAGCTTTCAGAACATCTGTAATAAACAATGAACATTGTTTAAGAAACACATTTTCCCAAATTTGAACTAAAAAAAAAATATGTATTTAATAAATAAAATTATAGTAACTTTATGTGGGATGAACAGAGTTGAGTGGGGGGAACTCAATGTTGTCATCACGAATTACAAATGGCGGATTCAAACTACAAAATTTGTATTTACTAAATACATATCTTTTTACTTGAAATTTACGAAAATGTGTTTAGTGGACAGTGTTAATTGTTCATAACAGATGTTCTGAAAGCTACATAAAATATACAGAGTTCTACGTAGTGTTATCTGAAATATTTTTTCTGGAAAACTGGGTTTGACCGCACAAAAAAACTGCAGATTCGTGTTCAGCACCATCGAAAATAGGGGGCAGACAAAATTTTGTGAAAATTGGAGAGGGTGCCACTAGTAAGTAAATAATTACCATATTTTTATTCCTAATCTAATACTCCAAACTAGTTCAGTTCATACTATAATTTTATATTATTGCTCTTCATTATCACTAAGATGTACTTACTTTCTGTTAATTCTGAGGTTAATTCATCAAATAACTTTTTAATGTTCACGCGGCACAAGGCTTTCCTCAAATGAAATAATAGAAGTCTGCAAGTCTGTACGCAATTACGCAATACGCATGATCTTAAAAGTAATTGTAATTATTAGAAAAAGTAATTGTAATTGGAAAAAGTAATTGTACTTATAGAAGTAATTTGTAATTAGATAGTTCAAATAATATAATTACAAATTACAATTCCTATAACAATTTTGCTGCATTCCAATTCCAAATTACTTTAATAAAAAAAATACTTAAATACAATTACAATTACAGAAAAAAAAAGGGAATTGTAATTGCTAATTACTTTTTCACCAGGAATTACCCAGCTCTGGTCTCTGGTAGGCTGCCACAGCCACACCCCAAGCCTGCCTTAGGTCACCCATCCAATCTCCAGCCTGCATCCGTGTTACTTACCTCGGCCGATCGAAATCCATCGGCCAAGACACCCGGCTAGGGTCTGATTACTCTCTCCTCGTCAGTGGTAGATTGTCCTCACCAAACTGCTCTGTTTCTACTGTCTGACTGTTACATAGTCCCGCGTGACGAAACGAATGCTGTATGGTTGCTGCTGTTACTTACCTCTTTCCCAGCTTTTGATATGAAATTTACTGCTTGTAGTATATTAATCGAGGTCTTGCCATCAGTTTTAATAAGTTCCACAAACAATTTCCTTCTATAGTGACGCTTTAGACTTTTAATCATACTCTGATCTGCATGATACTGGTTGTATTTGCTGGGAAAAATGCTAACTCTATTTGTAAAATCCATTTCCAAATATTTTGCGTTAATTTTATTCTAGCAATAAATCAACTTTGTCACAGCGTTGACCCACCCTGTACAAGGTGTATTTAAACGAAGAAGCACAAATGATACCAGATAATCTGGAGGTCAAAATATAATTGTGTCGAATACAGGGAGGGTGTTAACTAAGTACATCAACAAATTTTAAGGCTTTCGGTGACTTTTAGCCAAAAAGATATTACAAACATGGGTCGACAAGTTGATAGTATTGGAGATACAGGGTGTTGAAATTTAAAACCAATTTCACGTTTTATATACAGGGACACATGGAAAAAAGTGTAATGCATAGCACCACATGATAGAGGACCTCAAAACATATTAAAAGTTGCTATACACTTAAGTCTAAGTTTATTTTGTTTTCGAGATACAGAATGTTAAAGAAATTTTTGGAAAATATTTATTACTTCCGATTAAGTGGAGGGAATGTAATGACGATTGGTTCATAATATCCTCCTTAGGCTGCCAACCAGTGGCAGAGATAGAGGGTTCACTATGCTTGAATCAAATTAATAAATACGGCCCTGTAAAAATTTTCTAGGGATACCTTGCAAAATATGACACAAAAATTAGAGGAACTTTTAATAGGAATTATATTACCTATCGAAAAATTTTAAAATAGTAATTTTTACAGGACCGCATTAATTAATAAATTTGATTTAAGCATAGTGAAGCCCCTAACTCCACCACTGGTTGGCAACCTGTAGAGGATATTATGTACCAATTATCAGTACATTTCCTCCACTTATTCGGAAGTAAAAAAAAAAAAGAAAATAAATATTTTCTAATATTTCCTTAACACTCTGTATCTCGAAATCAAAAGAAATTTAGACATAAGTATATAGTAACTTTTTATATGTTTTGAGGTCCTCTATCTTGTGGTGCTATGCATTACACTTTTTCCATGTCACCCTGTAGTCAAAAATTATAAATGTTTCAAATTTTCATCTCAGTATTTTTTTTTGTTTGATGTTGGCATGTTAATTGGGTCAAAATAAAAACTTTTTATTCTTGCAATTTTTCTCTAGAATGTAGTCTTGACGAATTATAGCCATTTTAATGTTCAAAATTGGTTAAAAATGTTGTTAACTCCACAAAGGGGCAGTTCAGCAAAAAAAGTGCAGAGATAAAAATTTCTTATTTTGGCTCTATTAACCTGTCTGTGTACTTTAATTTCAAAATATTAATAAAAACATAGTTTTCCACTAATATTGAGCTATTTTTTGAGGTTAGGG
This sequence comes from Anoplophora glabripennis, assembly GCF_000390285.2. Taxonomy (NCBI): domain Eukaryota; kingdom Metazoa; phylum Arthropoda; class Insecta; order Coleoptera; family Cerambycidae; genus Anoplophora; species Anoplophora glabripennis. The sequence continues at coordinate 70,348 of NW_019416363.1, read as the reverse complement.
GAAAACCCTGACGTAATGGAGCATTTTTGATGGGTCAATTGTCTTCAGCGGATCAAAATACAGGGGGTACCAAACCTATTAAAAAATATCTGAATTTTTTTTTGGGCCAATGTTATTAAATAAATCTGAACTTACCTTGCATTATTTAGCAATGGGAAGATTTCCAATAATTTTTTGTCATTTGATACAAAAAAGGAAACTATATTTTAAAATATAGTTACTAATAAAAAAAAACTAATAAAAAAATGGTTTATTCATTTTCGTGATAGAACTAATTATTTTTGCTATAAAAATTGAAAAAGAAAGGCTAATACTTATTATAAATAATCATCCAACCAAACTACACTAGGAAAATATTAAACATGTGCAAATTGTAAAAACACTTTATTTATCTTCTTTTTCCGACTGACCTTTTGGATCTGCAACAGGAAAAATTATCCCTCAGTATTTTTTATGATAAAATTTCCAGTATTAACAATTTTTCCATTGCCATTTTACAAATAGCAGATTGTTTCTTTGTTAAAAATGTATATTAAAAAACACATTCAAATCATCACACCACAATTTTTTTACTTACCATTCTTGACATCATCCCCTAAATGGCCGTCATCAGGCATCATACCCGGCATCCTATCGGCCTCTGCTGGTGCAGCGCCCCCATACAATTGAGGAGGCATGATGGAACCATCTGCTGGCATCTGTTGACCTTCTGGTGGTGTTGCTCCGTGAGGAGGATAGGGATGGCCTCTGTTCCCGTGGGGTGGATACTGTGGATAGCCTTGGTGGTAATATCCGTGTGGAGGGTACTGGCCAGGGCCCGGATAACCCTGAGGATGTGGGGGATAGCCTTGCTGTGGAGGGTATGGACCATAGCCTGGATGAGGAGGCCTCGGTGGCAGTGGAACTGATTGAGGGTTTGGGCCTGCAGATTTAAAATTGAAACTTCCAATTATAATAATAGCAGACCTACATTGAAAAGCTCGAAAGGCTATTTTGGACTCTGCAGTTTTAATCTCACAATTTTTTGCACCAAGTCCCAATCTTGTCATAAAATTGCTTAATTAACATGTTGAGTCTCCTTGCATGTCAAGATGCAAGTGCCTGATTAGTGTGAGCAGCTAGGATTTTCCAGTGTGAAATAAATTATGATTAAAATGGAAAAAATAATTTTTTTGAGGTTTTCTCACATTTTTACCGCAAATAAAAAAAAATTCGAAAAATTTTCGAAAATTTTGAAGTTTTTTTTTTTGGAAAACCTTCTGGACATTGAAGAAAACAAAATCCATTCGGCTTTTCCCTCCTATGCTTCTGTTCATCAACTTTTAATTAAATTAAAATAATTAAAGTTGATGACCCAACCCAGATTTCGACCCCGATTCATAACGTTTTATGAAACAAATTTCTAATTAAATTAAAAAAAACGTTCTATCATAGTTACATTACTTTACAACACAACAAAATTATAATCTAAACCTTTTATATCATGTTCAGGTAATACCCTTTAAAAATGGCATTGCAGAATTTCCCTAAATTTCCTTAAAAAAAAAATTAAATGACATGTTACGGACATTGGTTATTTTTGCAGGAAATAAAAAATAACTACAAGTAGGAACTGGAAGAATACTTTATAAAAAATAAGTTTACATAAAAAAACGAAAGTAATAACTACTGGTGGCTAAATATTGACATTCAACAGTGTAGTCTAATCTTCGGCGACGCTGCTGTTGTCGTCATTGTCGATTTCGGTATTATCCTCTTGACTGGGACCAGAACTCGTACCTGGTCGTTCAAAATTTGACTGTATGTTTAGATAGTACTGAACATTTTCAGGAGTTTTCAAACACCTAGCTAGATTTCTTAGAAAACCTAGTTTTTGGGGTTTTATTTGAATTTCCTTGTGATACAAAGGCGTTAGAGTCAATTCACTGGGCAGTTTCTTTTTATTTCGCAGGTGCATAGTATCCCAGGGCCCCGTGTAAGAATGCTTTGTTTGAATGTAGTCCATATTGGCCGAAATTTTAATGACTAACTTATTTTATTTTCATCGGTGGCTTTGGATTTAGCTATATTAAAAAACTTTTCCTGCTTGATTTTGACCAAATTAAAAGGAGAAGGCTTTTCTCGAGCTGCCAATATTAAACGGTCCCAGTCCGACTGAACTTCTGCCATATTTTTTCTTTTCTTGGCCTCAATCAAACTGAAGTCTTGATCGTTGGGTAATCGAGAATGTCCTCGTATTGGAAAATAGTATGTAATGGTTTTAAAAACCTTCAAAATGTGAACTAATACATAAAGAAACCTAACCATTAAATAATTTTTGTTTTGTCCTGGGCACCCGTCACTAAACAGCACTAGATCTTCTTTGGATATATCTACACTATTTAAATAATGTAATAGCAACGATGTCACATCATTTTGGCCTTTTTTCCCAACGGTTTCGTCATAGACATACATCCAAATACATAATACCAAAGTTGGCTTGCAAAAAAAACATCACCAGTTTGAATATGTGGCAAAGGTAAATTTTGCATGTAATCAAAAGTTATGCATGTAATAAGCCCCTGCTGCGCTTTAAGTTTGCATTGTCTTTTTATCTCGTAAAACTTATCTGCCTTACATAGATGAAGATTTCTTTCTGTTTCAATACTTTGATGTTCTTCCAAGTCAATACTTGAATTTAGCTTTGACAGTAATCGATCACAAATGGTGCAAATATCAGATCTAGGTAGACCGAACTTAATATTGAACGACGAAATGAAAACTGTCCAGTAAGTTTTACAAGAGAAATTGATCCGATATTTTTTTAAAAACATTTTATACATGGATTTAATCGATAGCGTTTCAGGTAGGTACAAACGATCAGGATTTTTTCTTCTGGAATAATGTGACTGGCGAGGTTTAAATGATTGAATATGCGACGTTATTAAATTCAGAACTGGGTCGGATGTTTTTTTAAACCTACTGCTATGTTTCCCTCTTAGATTTGGTGATTTCCCTTGCAGTAGGAGATTATTTTGTAATCTTCGTATCCTTAATCTTGTGACACCAAAGATGCTTAAAAATGCCTTAAAGCATACTGGATGTTCATTACCATCCGCCCTAACCTTGTAAGAATACACTGCATTGTTACTAAAACTAAATGGTTTCATTCTATCAATGTTGTTATTATCTTCTACACTTGAATCACTGTCACTTTCATTATTACGTACGACTCTTGGTCTACGCCGCTGCGGAGGTCTCAAGGAGATTAAACCAAACAAATGGGCATCTTGTTCATCCTTTGACAACATCGAGATAAACTGTTCTAATAACGCGTTGTGCGTATTCTCATTGACAGTCGTAAAACATTTAAAACGGGAACATCTGCAATAACAATGTAAAACTGTTATTACTTCAGGGCGACATATTATTTTATATTTTACACCTACCTACAATCTGGACCTGTATGTCTAGCAGGTACTAGTTTTCCCACATGATTTATATACAGAACACCTCTGATTTTCTTTTTCTTGATAGCTATTTATTTTTTTCACGCGTTTCTCCTTCTTTTTCTTCCAATTTGTCGCTTTATTTTCATCACAAAACTCCGACATATTTATTACGAACAATAATAAACTAACTCATAACCTCAAAATGTGACAAGATAGATGAAAAACGAATTTCTGGCAAAAACAGCCATTGTCCAGGACTATGGTTGTTTTTGTAGAAACTCGAGTGGACTATGGTTGTTTTTGTAGAACTACCAAATCTTTCCTGTACTATAACTATGGACTATGGATCTTTTTGCAGAAACTGAGTTCACCAATCGATCCGGTGTACTCAAAAGCATAAATGTCAATATTAACCGCAAATTTAGAATTTTTGGACTATGGCTGTTTTTGTAAGCTACGCCTCAATTAGTTCCATTAATAGAAGATGTCAGAAATGTATAGTTGTGGATGGTTCGCATTTTGAACAATTGTTGTAAATACGTAACGTTAATTTTGTTTCTTGTTTAGTTGTTGTTGCTTGGTAAATGTATTTTTTATTATTTTGATTTAAATTGTTCTTATTTGTAAAGATAGTGGATTAGGCCTCCAGGGAAAACTGAAACACACCAGGAACACTACCTCACAAGTGACGTGGAAAGAATTTTGTTTGATCTGCTTACAAATTACACTTACTTTTAAGCATAAACATAAATATTCTTGTAATATTACGGTTAGAAATGTCTGCAAAGGGGGACTGTATTGGTAAGAATATTGAAAACGGCGAATCTTAGGGAAAAATTCAAGTTACCCTTTTTACTTACTTTGAGCATTAGAATATAAATCCGTTATAATAACTGGCAGAAAATACAATGGCGTATATTTTTTTTATAAAAAGAGGGTGACCCGTCCAGTTGTACACCCTCGAAGTTTCCTGCATAAAATTCGGACTACCCTGTAAATTTTTGAAAAGTGGAGAATTTCACGAAGCTAAGTATGCACTAATACATAGGGTGCTCTATTAAAAAAAAATTTTTCTTTAATTTAGTGATGTCCATTATTCAATGGTTTTTTCTAATACTGTGTTATAAAAATTCATAAAAAAAGCAAAAACTTGTATTAAAAACTTTTTTTGTAATTTCAATAATATACCCACAATAAGTTGTCAAATTATAGTGACTAACCGTGTACATAAAACAAAAAATATTATTTTTCTATTAATCCACAAATGTGCTCTAATAAAGTTAAGGTTTCTTTCTTGTCAAAGTTTATACACAGTTACCTTACATATACAAGGTGGCTTTTTTCAGCGTCAAAGTCCAATAGCTTGGTTATGGTAGCACCAGGGAAAAAATATTTTAGACAAAAGTTGCTCCCAGTCAAGTTCTCCACATTTTAAAATTAGTTTGAATTATACAGGATTTCCTAGTTCTCCTGAGGGCCAATCAAATTTGTTTTTTTAAATACAACACCCTATATATTTTTGCATTTTAGAATTACTCGGCGAATTTTGATGTCACTGTGATTAATAATTATGGTGTCTATTATGCACCGTTTCTATGTTAATTGATGATTTCTTAAAAAAATTACGTTTGCAGCGACTAGGAAAAAATTATTTATCTCGAAAACCAAAAATCGTAGATAAACGAAAGTTTGATAGCTCTGTTCATGCTTAGAACAGTGGTAAAGATTTCGTTTATCTACGATTTTTAGTTTTCGAGATAAATAATTTTTTCCTAGTCACTGCAAACATAATTTTTTTAAGAAATCATCAATTAACATAGAAACGGTGCATAATAGACACCATAATTATTAATCACAGTGACATTAAAATTCCTCGAGTAATACAAAATTGCAAAAATATATAGGGTGTTGTATTTAAAAAAAACAAAGTTGATTGGCGCTCAGGAGAACTGGGACAACCTGTATAATTCAAACTAATTTTAAAATGCAGAGAACTTGACTGGGAGCAACTTTTGTCTAAAATATTTTTTTCCTGGTGCTCCATAACCGAGCTATTGGATTTTGACGCTGAAAAAAGCCACCCTGTATAAAACACGCTTCTCTTTTTATTAGATCTTACCTTGCGGTTGGTACTGCTGCTGATACTGAGGTACCTGGGCCGGTGGCATCATTGGGTTCTGATGAGGCGGAGGGGCCTGTGCTGTGGGAGGGTGTGCTGTGTTTTGATTAGGCTGCATGTGCGGCAGTACTGGTCCGTGTCCTTGTCCAATACTCGGACAGGGTACGTTTGGAGGGATGCCCGATGGATGGTGAATTGGTTGATTAGGTGGCATATTATGGGGTGGAGGAGCGTGTGGGTGCATAGGATGCGGTTGTGGTTCATTAGGGTGAGGTGGTTGAGGCGGTGGGTGTTGTTGGGGGTGATCGGGATGTGGTGGGTAAGGATGTGGATCGAGTGGTGGCTTGTGTGGTTCCACGTGAGGCGAAGGACCATTAGAGGTTGGGGGTGGCTGCGGGAGAGGCTCCGTTTTCTCGGGTTCTTGTTCCATGTGCTGAAAAAATTAAAAATTCATGACCAAAAGTTATGAAATAGTTTAATAAAATTATTTGTATTTATTTATATTTAAGTTACCAGTTATCTGAAATAACTGATGCCCACATTACATCGGACAATCAAGGAAACACTCTTACCTCTGATCGAGGCTGTCCATTTTCCTGCACAGGACCAGAAGAGTTAGAATTGTTGGAGTTTTCCGATAAGTTTTCATCAACCTTGCCTTTTGTCTCTTCCTGTATTTTATTCCTCTCTTTTTTCAAAATGTCATACTGCCTCTCAACCATCTTTTGAAAAGTATCCTCGTCTACAGCTTGTTTACAGTGCTAGATACAGAATCCATTAAGACAAGTTCTCTCAAAAAACATCATGTTACCTTTTTCAACTCCTCCTGAAATTGTTCACTGCTCTCAATGAACTTCCTTTTCTTTGCTTCAAATTTTTCTTCTATTTGCTGCAGCTCAGCCTCCAGTTTCTTTTGGTGCATTGTCAATGACTGCACTTGCCTTTTCAAAACCTGCATACGGTTTGTAGTCACGACAGACCTAACATCGGGCACCACCGATTCGGAAAATATCTCATTGATCAAGCGATGGTTCCGTAGGTATCGTGCGTAAGCAACATGCTTAACTGAATACCCATCATCTTGGTCTGATTATTAAAAGTGTGTTATTTTAAAGATATACATTAGACTTACTGCTATAAAATTAATTTGCCTTGTATTAATCAATGCTATATTGGTGAATTTCTTTGGTTTTTGTCCAAAGTGAAAGCTAATAGGAACAGATTTGAAAGAAAATATTATTCATATGATTTTAAGAAGGTTCGGGTGCTACGGAAAAATGCAAAAAATGCAAAAATGCAATAGTATTATTGAGATATGTTATTTTTGCAATGCAAAATCAAATTCTGTGAATTATTCTCGAATTACTTATAGATTCATTTTTGTTTCTAACTAATGCCAAAAATATAGGTTCTTATGGGAAATGATATGATGCATACCCTTACAATTGAATTATGGATGAAAAAATGCAAATGGTAAGACGAAAGAAATATAGACATTTACCGGAGTCATTAATTAACAGATGAGAGAAAGAAAAAAGTACGTAACTGCACACTTCAGAGAAATAAATTATCAAACACAAGAAAATCCAACTTGTCGTCTGCCAAGTTATAAACGCGAAGAAGTAACGGCAACAGCGCAATAGAGTAAGAATGGGGATAGGTGGCAGGAAATTTAGATAATCGTTTCGATACACACTGTCATTAGATATGGATTACATTCAACTTGTGTTTATATGTGTAATTCAATTTAGAAAAATAAAATAAAATGTGAGACTTTCAAATGAAGTATGTTTTTTGAAATCTTTTTTATTTATAAAGTACGATAAACTTTCAATACAGCGTCATATGTAACAAAAGCCGGGACACGTGCTGATTTATTTATTAGTTCTCGAAACGGATGGGCCAAAAAGTAAAATATTTCAGTCAACACTAATTTATTGAAAAGTTAAAGGCTCTCAAGTAGGTTTAGCGTCGCCACAAGGCCGTCCTTCGGAGAAGGCCTTATGAAATTTAGCAATATTTTTTAACAAGTTCACTTAGACTGCGAGATGTGTTGAGCATCTGGTATGATGAGAAAAATCGATATTTCAAATAACGCGCGAAATGCATTCCAAAGAACGTAGGAATTCCAAGAATAAGTAGCAGCTTTCAACCTCACCACGTATCACCAGGGGTGAGGGAGGGTGTAAAAAAGTGGCCTAAAAACATCACGTGATTAATGGAGGACCCCTAGTTTAAATAACTAGGTGGTTTTCGCAGGGTTAATGACACTTAATCATTCAATAAACATAGAAATCTAAAAAAAAAATTAGAAAAATTTGGATAAATACATTGAAGATGAGTCTGGTTCGCGCTGAGGCAGTAAAGTATTGGGGGTAATGAAGGCTTGCAAAATATGTAATAAAATTTCCAGGGGCATATTTAAAAAAATTAAGTTGATGATGCTTCTGGAAAGACTATGATTATGCCACTCGATAGACGGCAAAAAGTTGCCTACCGTGAGAAAGTGTTCTTTTTCAATATTACCACAAACAAGACTGAAATGAAACAAAAACGGAGTTTCAATATTTCTGTTTTTTTTTTAATATTTCAAAAACTAATCATGTTAGTCTTGATTTTTTAGAGGCATAATGTTGATAACCCTGATTACACAACTTTACCCACATTTAAGCTAGTTTTTAAAGGTAACCGTTCGATGAACTGATATTTTTAAAACGAATTATTAACTGTATTGTTAAATTTTATGTACTTTCAGATAAAAATTTTAAAAATTATTTATACATGTTTTATTTTTGAATATCAGTGTCAATGATCTCTAACACTGACCTAGTTTTGTCGAACTATATTATGGTATATTTCCACTCTTTCTTCTTATTCAGGCACCTCAGCAGCGAATTGGTGGTAGATATAATAAATTAACCCAAAATAAATAAAATAGCAAGAAAATTTAAACGTGAACATTTCAAATTTAACGTTTACGAAGGGGAGGCAATGGAGGATACTCTCCACTGTCCTATTCACATGCCAATGTTGCAGGCGTTCTGATTTAACAAGTTGTAAATGCGGTAAAAACAAACTGTCACATTAATTCAACGGAACGAGATTGGCTGAATATACCTATAGTCTGTTACGTTCTTATTTAGTTTTCGACTTTATCATTTCGTGAAAGGGTGTTTGTATAGTACATCTGTGTGGTAAAAGTGTATAACTTTATAAAGTTATTTATTTCAGTGTTTAGTGACAGTACAGTCAGTGTATTGTGTTTTCGTTTTCAAGTTTTTAAGTGGTATTATGAGAAAGCATGTCTATGAATCAAGAAAGAATTGAATCATATCTACTATTTCTTGAGCCTACTTTTTGCCTGAAGAAATACTGCTGCAAAAAGGTGATATCAGATTAATTATCCCAAAGAGCAGTATGTCACAGCGGGTGATGTGAAATTTGCTTTTTAATCTTTTCTTTAAATTAGAAAATTTGACAACAATGCATTGCCAAGTTCTCAATAGTACATGCGTTGCAACTAACACGTGTCGTTTTTGACACCACACTAGCTTGTCCAGCGTCGGGGTAAGAAAATTATTAAAAAAACATGAAATGTGAAATATACTCTTCATAAGGAATTTGAAAAAATAAACTATTGATATGTGTTTCTAAAGGCCAAAGACAGCCTCTGTGTAAATATGATCCCCACTCAAAGTTACACAAGTGGATTTTATTTAGCTTTGAAATGTGTCAGTTAGTTTTGGAGCTTCCTGTACATACAAATTAATTCATTTTTGGGATTAAGCAGGCTGTTAAAATGCAATAATAAACATTAAGATCTATATAAAGCAGTTAACCAAATTTCATGATTTTAATTTTTTGGTTGTAAACTTACCATCTTCATCTTCGGCAGGTTGAATTTCGATCCGCCTGTCCGCAGCGGCTTGTTGCTTGGATGAACTAGTTGACCTTTCGTGAGTCTCTCCATCGGGCCCTTGTGCAACTAAAATTAGTTTGTTTAGATGATGGGGTGATATGGTGTCGATTAGGTGAGGTTACTTTTAGTGACGCTGGCACAGATACAAGATTATATACACGCATACTTAAAATTAAGACTTCAGCAAATTTCCATTTTCTAGAATTTTTTTATTTTTAATTTATTGATATCAACTAGATTACTATTTATTTATTTTATGTTTAAGTTTTATGAAGCTGAATATCAATAAAAAAAAATAGTAATATTTTGAATAATTAAATCGCTGACGTTTTGAATCAGAAAAAAAAACAGCTGAAAAAAACTATTACATTTTATATGCAATTATTCAAATTTTGTGGTAATCATTTTATTATTAAATTAAATTTTTCTCAAAATTAAGCCATTCGGGTTCCAAATTGAATGAATAAAATACTAGAGCATCAAAGTTTTTTGGAAAAATATATCACTACCCATACAGGGTGTGAGTAGTTGGCAAATTTCCAATATAGAGATACTAAAGATCAAAATATTTAAATTGAATCAAACAAACCTTTGTCAGAGCCTTTGTCCAAATATCGATATATAAAAAGATACTTGGTATCAAACTTACAATTTTATTTACAATATTTTCTTTATTGCTAAAAATTTCTGTTAGGTTTTGGCTCTACCATTTATGAAATAATCATAATTTTATTTGCGTCACCCTGTTTACAATTCTGAGCAAAAAATCTCAATACCTGGTCCTTCGTCTACTAAAAAGATATACTTGTTAGAAGCGTCTAAAATTAGTAATTTCCAATATATTTGCTTTTAATAATTTCAATGTATTTTGTATTAGTTAGCCACAACATAAAAGAATTCTCCAACAATAAAGAAAACGTAAATAAAATTGTGTCTTTTTAACTATCAATATTAGGACTAAGATATGTTTTGCTCAATTGACATATTTTGGGCTCTAGTACCACTAAATTCAAGATTTCCCAACCTTTCCAAAACACCCTCAATAATAACAGATAAAGCAAAATAAATATACAAGTTTATATCATAAGCAGCAAGCTACATGGGTGCATATGTGCTGAAATGATGGTGAAGTGAATGATTAAAAAAATATATGTACAAAATTTTAAAAAAATTGTTTGATTTCTCTTACCTGTTTTTCCTTTGTTTTTAGCTGCTATATATGCCAAGTAAGCAGGGGAATTGTGATAATTTTTTAATGTTTTCTCATATTCCAGCTGCAAAAATAAATTATAATACATTTCTTTTTGTGGTTACACAAGAAGAAAAGAATGTGGTAGTTTCAATCAACTGAAAAAATGGAAATGTTCATCTCTTAAAAATATATTATATTTTTTTGCTGAAGGAATTAACTATTCACTATTAACTATAATTCAAATTGGAAAAAAGGCAATTGGTTACATCAACTGTTATAATACAGTAATAAGAGTAATAAATGTAATAAATAAAAATGATAATAATTGCATAATTTTTCAGATCTAATGAACCTCAAGTAAATATATCTTAATCAATTCTAAATCATTATAGGTAACTACAAAAAATAATAATAAAACAAATAAAGTAAAAAAAATATAATAAATAATGAAAAAAAAATTGATCTGCTGAGTAAATCAAACTTACCTTTTCAGTTTCATATTCTTCTACGAACTCTGTTTTCTGATCCTCAGGAAGGTCCCTCCACATCTGACCAATGATCTTCCCGATTTCCCATAACTTCAAGTCAGAGTTTTGAGCTTTCACAGTATCCCAAACTTTTCGACTATACCTCATGTATGGCATAAGCGGTTTCTCTGGCGCCTTTGGTGGTTTTAGTGTTTTAGATTCGCTCTTCAACAAAAGAAAACCACAAAGAGCATTTGGAAGTCAGTTTTAGTTAGTGCAAAAAAAAATTGTAGCCTTATTTATTTATTACGTAACATTTAGGGTCTTCCTGGTACTTACTGTGGCACTTTTACCGATTTTCTGTGGCACAAATCCTGGATTCCCATTTGGAGTTGAAACAAATGGATTTGTTTCTTTCTAAAATGCAATTTTATACATAGATGTACTGTCAGCAAAATAAAACATTACAAAACTTACGCTTGAAGTGGAGCTCGATCCTCCTGAAGCTCTTAATCTCTCTATAAAAATAACAAATATATTAACATACACCTATTAAAGAGATAAAAATCTTACACACGCGTAACCTGTACATTTACATGCAAACAAAATCAGAATTCAATACAAGATCCCTTTCATAACTTACCTAAGTAATCGATAATCGTTCTACTACATAATATTTATTACTCACTGATACAGATCGATGATCTCTTTTGTATCATTAAATACTTTAAAATAATTTCATGGAAGACTTAATATCGGTTGCACTATATTCTTATACCTACTTTAAAATTATACAAGTTTTATTAAAATTATAATGTAATTCCCTATGTAGATGTTTAAAGAAAATTTGAAGATGTGTATAACTATTTCTATAAACTAGGTAGGTATTCCACATCTATTTACAAATACAACTTTGACTATTTTAATTGCAATCATTTATATAAGTTAGATTTAGATAATTATTGTCTGAGTGTTCATTTGAGGCAACCTCTAAATATTTATCTTTCTTCTCTCGGTCTCTACATTCCACAAAATAAGCAAATAGAAATATAAAAAAACAAGTTACGATAAAAAATTTTTGTTTAATTTATAGTGTAGACAAATACACAAATGAAGAAAATCGTTCGGAAATTTCATTTTATTTTATCTGAATTATTATTTCTCTGAGTGACAAATTCTGTATGTAAATAGATATGCACAAAGCAAAATTTTGATTTTCTGAAACCTGATTTATATCCATTAATCTTTGAACCAATAAATTAATCTATAAATTGAAAAAGTTATGCTAAGGCGTGTCAGAAACAGGTGTCCAAATTTGATCCACATACTTATAGTCAACAAAACATTTATATTTTTTTTTTAAAATTAGCAATTTTGTACTTTTTAAGTAATACTGCTGCCTATGGATTAAAGAAATATCTAAGGAACATGCAAATATTTTATGTAATGATTCACTGTCTTAACATTTTTTGTTCGCCTAAATATTAACACTAATTAGTTTCCACTGTTTGTGTTTTTATTTACAATTATTTTTGAGTTATTTTCAATGGTGGGTAATTAAAACATGACATAGTAAAAATTTATATTATAACGAGCGTTCAAATAAAAACGTGGTCGAAGTTGGCTCTGACACATTGGACGTAGGGAGTAGCTTATAGCGACCAACTTAACCTCATTTCTCAACGAGCTGTATACCAGCTGTCGGTTTCAATAACGTTAATGACTATATAACTTTATTTTAAAGAATAATCGTGATAACAATAACAAACAATTAAAGGAGCTGCGGAAAGTGTCCCCCTCCTTGTTATAACAATAAATTAAAGCAGCTGCTGAAAGTGTCCCGCTCCTTGTTCCAAGCACTTTTCACACCTGTTCCTCAAAGAATTAAAGACATTTTCTAAGATGCTCGGGGTATTGTTAATTTCACGAATCTTGTCTATAAGTTGAGCCTGCAGATGGTTTAAATCAGGAATAGGCAGTTCAAAAATAGTGTTTTAAGGTAAGGCCACAAAAAGAAATCACACGGCGTAATATCACATGACCTCGGTGGAAATTCATGTTCAGCATTGGGACTTATTAGTCGATTTTGGAAAACTTCCCTCAACATATTCATCGTTTTTATTTGAACGCTCGTTATTAAAACCTAAGAGGCTGTCAAAAAAAAAGTTATTAGACAAAAATTGTCGCTTTTGATAAGTTAAATTTTTGTTTAAAATTTTGGCTCTATTTCTGTACATTTTCATTCATTATTGCAGAAAATTTACCAGCTTCAATAAATTAGCCAAGAAATTGGAGACAATAAAACTAATCTAATCTAATGGCCAATCTTGGTCATTTTAATGCCATTTAATACTTTTAATCAATAGTACCAATTTTATCTACATTCTGCAGTTTTGACATTTGAATTTATTCCAAACAATTAAATAATAGGTTTGTATTTGTTAGTTAGTTTAGCATACTGTTACAAGATCGCTACGGTTTGCTATTTCATGATTGTTTTTCAATCTAAATATTGGCAGCTTCTTTGACCAATACATTAGCCAATTCATTGTTACGTGTAAAAAGTTGCGACCATTTCATGACCAGTAATTTGAACAATTTATTGTGTCAAAAATTGGTAATGTAAAGCAGGCTTCAATCTTGAGCTGAAAAGTTTTCTTCTATAAAGTTATATGATTATTTTGGGTTTAATAAAAAAAAATAAGAAATAAGTATCGAGTGAGAAAGTTATTATTTTTTGTCAAAATTAAAATTTAGTAATTGTTGCACCACTTCTCAGAATGAAATGCAGTTAATATTATTTTAACAGTTGCAGTTAATATTAATATTATATTATATACAATAATTATAATAAAAAACATAAAATTTTGTTATCTTAACAATGATTTGAACTAAGAATTAAGAATGTGTATTTGGTTATCAAACTTGCACTTATCACACTCAAAATGTTAATAAGAAAAAATATACCTAGTTAAAAATAGTAATACTGTAACAAACATTGAAGGCTGATTCGTCTCATCAGAATGAAAAAAACAAGGGTGAGATTTTTCCTAAACCCATTCCTTTGATCAATAAAGTTATTTGACAAAGCGAATTTCTTTTATGTATTTTTATGAACCATTTTTAACTAAAACCGCTATGCTTCTTGAGTATTTTTCAGAGAAAATTTGGCAGCAGTAGATTAGATTAGATCACTGTAAAAATCGATAGATGTCCACGGATGTCCCACGACTGTCTGAACATCTCCGGATATCCGAAGATGTTGTAGGAGAATTGATGAACTAGTGTTAGTTAAGCAGAATAGGTCAGGAAGTACCATATATTAAAAAATTCACGACAGTCTTCTTTATGACATATTCCTCTAAAATGTATAGATGTTCTTTCTATACTCTAAAAAATGGATGTCTAGTGTAAAAATTATTGTTGCAGTATAACTTTTTTTTTAACAGCTGAAACTCAGACCCCTACTAATCCCGACACAATTGGTTTGATTTTGACAAAATTTTTCAACTGAAAAACTCTTACAATCTTAAAGGATGATAGATCCTTTAGAAATAATAGGAAAACTGTTACTATAGTATTATTTTTTTATTCTGATGAGACGAATGAGTCCTGAAAGTTTGTTGCACTGACAATATTAAGTTCTATATGAAATGTCCTATTATGATTACAAACCAGAAGATAAAATTTTACCGAACATTGATTTGCATTTATTTGTGTATTTTGCAATACCAGTTCCATTTTTTTCTCTTATAAAAGGGAGAACGGAAATTTAAAAAAAAATCAATTTTTTTAACATGTTATCTAAATAAAATAATATACAGATATATATGAACTGATTCTTGTTCTCCTTTTTCTTGTCTATGTGAAGATGATTATATTCTTTATATTTAATATGAAGTTTAAGTTGAGTACTTTAAGGAGGTTTATCAGGTATGATAAAGTCAAATGGGAGTTTCTGTAGATTCGCTAGTGACTAAAGTAGTACGCCTTTAGATGTGGCAACATTGCACTTAGCTGGTGCACTCGGCTCAGCGTTCGCTCGCTCGCGCTTGGTCATTTTATTTGTTTGGATGCCTAAGCTTGAAATATACATCATATGTCACCTGTGAATTTCAAATAATACGCTACGTCGAGAACTGCGGCATTGCCACTATCACGCATATACAGGTTAAGTTAGTCAACGACAGCAGTTTGAAGGACAATTATTATAAATTATGTATCTTACAAGTACTTAATCGATTTCTACGAGCTGTCATACGGTTCCTTAGATACCGGTTTCATATTTATATAAGTTGCTGTGGAAACTGTTCATCAATTGTTGCGCATTCTAAGTGGAAAAACCAAAAAAATCTGCATTCTCATAAGACTTCGTACTAAATCGTGAAAAATCATTTTATTAATATCTCGTCTCTTAGGTATCCAAACTAGTCATAATTTTTTTTGAGGATTTTCTTCACTTTAATAAGCAAATATTAAATTTTTTATGAATATCTGTTTGTCAATTCCAAATCAGATAAACCTCCTTAACTGACCCTAACAAATTTTAGTAATTCTTACACTTTCTTCGTTTTTCCAAATGGTGTTCCTGTACCTATGTAATTATACCAGCTTTGTTCGCAGTAATGATTCTAGGCTATTTCAAGATGATGTTAAGCATTGGACGCAAGCACGGGTTGAATTTGGTTATTCGAAGTTCAAACTGCGTTTGCGTCTCATGCGGAAACTCATCTTGAACTAGACCGAGATTGCTACATCAAGCAAAGCTAATATTTTAAGGATTATCTTTTCTAAAATTAAGATTTCTTTATATTTGTCATGTAGACAATTCTTCAAAACTATTATGTATTTTATTTGTTAGTTTATCAATCAAACTATTACAAAAATTAATTGTAATTATCTGCACTGGGTAAATAACAACATATTATATAAGCTTCAAAACAAAAATCTATCAATTTTCTACTCTCTTAAAAGCGAAGTTAAAATCGGACTCTATTATAGCACTAATGAAATCTCTAAACTCATCAAATCATACACACAGAGTGAGGATATTCACTATAAGAGTGTTAATATAGAGAAATTGGCAGTTACCTTTCAAAATGTTGAAAGTCATGGGCGCGCCAGCCGACAGCAAATCTGAACAACAAACACAAACAAAGCAATCAGCACTATTCTACAAACTATACTATAGGTTTTACAAAAAGAAAAGAAGAAAAATGATAATCCGATATAAGGGAATTTAAATATATATTACAAAAATGTAAAATTTGCAAATGTATCGCCTTTTAAAACATAGTAAAATGCAGGTCTTTAAGTACTACTACTTTGAGCTAAATTTCAGTGAGACCCGTATTTGAGTAAATATTTTTCTTAATATATGTTTAAAATGAGATTTAATAAAATTAGTAAATAATAAGAACATCTTATTAACAAGTCAGAAAATTAAAGAGAAATGAAGTCATAAGAGAAACTCAAAAATATGTAACGAAAGTAAGACGAATTTCATGAAAAAATTTAAACTGTGGTTTCTCAATAACTGTTCGAAATAAACAGTGTGAAATTTGAGGTGATACTCTTGATTAAAGCCAACATGGAAAATAGGTTTCTTCGACATGTCAGAGACGAAATTGTGAAATAGTAATATAAATATAAAAATTATTTATATTCCATAAAACCTATAGCAAGCTAGGCTTACTTAAATACAAAAGAAATGTAAAATAAATAATAACATGCTTTTAATTCCGAAATAGATTCCAGATGCTAAGTAACTTAAATTATTATCAATTAAAAAAATAGCATCCTTAAATTATACTCATGCGATCACAAGCTAATATCTATGTAATATAACTAAATTTTACGTTACGCAGTATAAGTACTACTCAAAATCCATAATATTGTCTAATATTCTATTCTCAAATATAATTAAACCATTCTTACGATTTGATGTTTGAGGACTTGGCATCTGAATAGCTACTTGTTTGTAGTTTGCGGGAAGGGCCATTTTCCAACCTAAAATTTAAATGTTCTAGATTCATAATTCCAAAATCTTGTTCATACATACCTACTTTATAATTATGTAATTAAGCGAAAAGTATTTTGATATTAAATATAATCTCTGTTTAGTGCAGCTTACACACTGTTACCCAGTAAGGAAATTATTGTACCAGAATTATTATATCCTATATATCGTTAAGGTTTTTACACTACAATATTATCACTTAATATCTTAATTTTCTTATTCTTTATTCCAAATTCACTGGGTATAGTTTACAAAAAACTAAAAAAAAATACTCCATTTCTGAAAACAATTTCCAGTTAGCCACCACAGACTCCATATTCCATAGATTTGACAGACTGTCAAATTGTCATGAGGATAACCCATAGATAAATACTAATATGGAATAACCATGAGCAGAAGGAGAAAACATATTAACATATCGCGAATGTAGCCAAGCACTCGCCCTCTGGCGGAGGCAGTGACACTAGCAAAACAAGGTATTTATTCTTCTTACGTGTGGGTCCTTTGTTGTTGTCTCTAAAAGTATTGTATTATATTTTATATAAAATTGGTTATTGAACAAAACACGATACCTGGGCGTGACGATGGACCAGCGTCTCACGTGGAAACCGCACATCGTGGTGACGGTGGCGCGAGCGAAGACCACCAGGGCTAGGCTCTATCCCTTACTCAAAGGTGGAAACACCCTCAGTTTAAGGAATAAGCGAACGCTTATCAAGGTGGTACTTCAACCGCAGCTAACCTACGCCTCCACGGCGTGGGGTCACGCGGCAAAAAGCCACTTAAAGTCATTACAGGCTGTGGAAAACATAGCCCTCCGCACGGCCACCGACGCGCCCTGGTACGTAAGAAACACTGACATATTACGAGACTTACAATACACAAACGCTACACAGACAATAAGACAAAACGCGGAGAAACGATTTGACGTAGCCGCTAG
>NW_019416363.1:5262-51769 GCF_000390285.2 Anoplophora glabripennis | reverse complement strand
GGGTGGGTGGGTGTGTAAGTGTTAGTCGTGTGGGGATGCCCCCTTACGGGGGCGTACGTGTCTTTTGGTGTATTTGTCTGTCTGGTATATTGTTTGTCGGGGGTCGCAATTTTAAAGAAATGTATTTTAAAGTAATGCAAATAACTGATAAATAAGTTAAAACTTACCTGGGCATAACCCCGGGACAGGTACCTGAACAAAGATGCCGACGGCCTCTATGCTTAGCCGGGGATTAGGTCGGTGATTAAAAGGAAAGAAAGGGATTCTTTCCAGGTAGCCTTAATAAAGGCAGGTAGATTTTGCTCGTTGCAATCACTTCACCTCACAAACAAACACGTCCGCTCAGCTCGGCTGTTCGCACTGAACTGAGCTGTGCTCCAAAAATTTTGTACACTACTCCACTCACCACTATGGTCCATAGAATTATCTGTATAAGATTACTGAATCGCTCGTGTTCCGTGTTCCGTGTTAAGCGTGTTTTTGAGCGAACAGGCTAATTGCACGAATAACCTCAAAATTTGAAGATGGTAAAATTAAAATTGAATAAAAATTTAAAAACAGTCTCATTTGATGAGGAAATTATAACAAAAGATAGTGCGAATGAGCTACTATCGCAAGTACAACAGACAAATGAAATAATGGAAAAATCTAGTGTGAAGACAAAAAAGGGAGATATTGTGTCTACAAATGGTTTAAGAAATGATGATTCAAATGAAACTATTGTTACAAACAGAAAATCCAAAAGAAAAAGGCGAAACAAAGTTGTCAGTGAAAATAACATTGGAAATCAAGAGGTACTTTTGGAAACAAAAATGAAACGTATAAAAAGAAAATTGGTAACAGATGATGAAAATTTAAAAAATGATCAAGTTAGTGTTAAAGATCAGAATCAAAATGAGGAGTCAGAGGAAAAAAAAATGAAAAAAAGAAAGAAAGTTAAAGATCATGAAATTGAAAAATCAGGACAGCCAGAAGTAACTGATCAACAAGTTGGTGAAGTTAGTGTGGAAAATCCAAAAGTAAAAACTAGTGAATCCATCAGGGCTCAGAAACGAAAAAAACATGCAAAGTTATTAGAAGAAAAACGTTTAAAAGGAGAAGTGGTTAGTCAGCAAAATGCTTTAAATTATTTATCGAAATGGAAACATTGCCGAAGTGAATGGAAATTTGAGAAGCTCAAACAGATTTGGTTGCAGCAAAATTTGTTCGATACTAGTAAAATTCCAAGTGAGTTTTGGGAAACCGCTCTTGAATATTTCAATGGTTCAAAGGGATTTATTCGTAATGTTGTATTAAGAGATGCACTGAAAATTATAGAGAAGGAAGAAAGTACCGAAGAAGAAAATGCCGATGAAAACTATTTATTAATTGTAAAGAGGGCACGTGATATTGTACAAAATTTACAAGAATAAATGTATCTCAAATTTTTCATTTTATTAGCTGGTACCTTCCTTGATCACATTTTAATGGCAGATTTTACATCACAAATCGAATAAAAAAAACTATAATATACTATACCGGGTGTTTCAGAGTTGAAAAACCTAAGGGAGATTCCGCTCTGCAAAATATGTAAAAAAGTTCATGTGAACATGGGTCCACATGTGCTTCGTTTCCCAGATACAGGGTGTTAATTTTTTTAAGTTGAATTTAAAAAAACGCATTAGCCGATTTGAATGAAATTTTTACGATTTATTAAAACAATATACATCAACTGGATCAATTAGGTTTGATCCAGAATTTTCTACAAAAAAAAAACGACTTGCTCGCTGGGTATGCTCCTGCAAATTCTAAATCAAATCTAATTGGTCCAGTTGATGTATGATAATTGTTTTAAAAAACCATAAAAATTTCATTCGAATTGGCTAGTTTTCTTTTAAATCAATTAAAAAAAAATTAACACTCCGTTTCTCAGAAAAAGAAGTACTCATGTTCATATGAACTTTTTTACATATTTTGCTGAGCGGAATTTCCCCTAGGCTTTTGTCACTTCAACTCTGAAACGCCAGGTATAAAGCTATGTCTTATTGACTGTTTATCGGTTTCTTCTACCTTGATATATTTTTTTCAAATTGTCGTTTAAAATGCCACAATTATTAAGGAATTGTCTTGGAAAAAATTCAGAGAATACTTATTTTACAGACTATAATTCATATTCATTTAACTGTTTAATGCATAGGGGCAGAACAAAACAATTCTAAAATAATGGGAGATAAATACCCAAGTAACTAAATTGTTCGTTGGTTATCTTAACTATGGCTATAACTATAAATTCAAAACCTGTCTATGTCCGATGGTTCTGCCGATAAATGATTTTAGCTGTTCGCTAGATATGAGGGGTATAATACAATGCTGGAATTCGGGTTTCCTGCAGTGCCATTAGTTAAAAATTTTAGAATAACATGGCTGACATGAGTTTTAAAAAAATAGACACAATCAATTAATTATTGACTACAATATTATGTTCAAATACGCTTTATTTTTTTTAATGTGTTACAGTAATAAAAGAGTAAAATAAATTTTTAATTACAAAAAAACAGTTGAAGTAATTTAATTCAAATTTGACATACAGCTTCATTATTTTTGGAGAAATATTTTTTTTTTGTTTAATAGGGGCATTGATTAATTTATAGTTGTTGGCAACATAAACTTATTCATTGTTATTTGTGTTGCCTATCCTTCAGGCTCACTTAAACGAAAATAACATTTTAAAGTAAACTTGAAGCCCATTAATATTATTTCAGGTACAGTGTATTCTGATTTATAGGTACATAAGTCGTAAAAAGTTTGAAAAATTGCATTAGCAATTTGACACTGGCACTTATTATGCACCTCGACCAAAACCTATATTTGTATGGCGTTGCCAGCTTGTTGCACACAGAAGCAGGCTCATCCATAAAAGTGCGCCTTTTTGGCACAGGTACATATATGTACATATAGGCGGTTGCCTATAAATATATAACCCTGAAAATAATAAGATGGTATTTGAATATTACCTAGGTATAAAAAAATAGTTATTTTATTTCTTCATTTTGTCGTGGAACTGAAAAATTGGGCTATCCAACTAGCTGCGAACATCGATTAGTTCCTTGGATTTGCCCATCTTATCATGTTGTACTTGGATTTAGGATAATGGTCCACGCTCTAATTAGGGTCTGGAACTCTGGAGACGCACTTGAGCACTTCACTTGATTCAGTTGGTTTTAGAAGGTTTCAACTGACCCCTAGACTGTTTTACACTCGGGTTTTAAGAAGCACTTCAATTTATAATCGTTATTTGAGGTCTGTATATAGCGCTTGTAAGCTTTAGTTTTTTTTTTTCACTGCGTTTCGTAAGAGAGCTTGTGTATGGCTGTAGGTATCTATTAATCCGGGCAAATTAGACCAAACACATGCTGTTTAAAAAATCGGGCCTACCTCGAATTTTATGGGCTTAAAATTAAGTAAAAAATACAGAGAATAAAAGCCTAAGTTTGTGTATTTGTAGAGGTCGAGCGTTATATTGTTTATAACAAAAGAAAAAAAAATAATTGCTCTTTTTTCAGTTTTTCGCTTATATCTCCCAAAATAAGCCTCTAATCGGCATGAGGTATGCTTATCGATTTTGTTCCTGAGGAAATTTATTACCAGGATAGGTATTTGGGAAAGCTCGCAACATTTTTTTACATTGGAAAATTAGCGGTGAAGAAGAAAATGTGTAAAATTTTCAGTATTAAATAAAAAGAACGAATTTGGTTGAAATTGAATAAAACTACAGGAAAAGATAGCTGTTGGGGTGCTCAAGAAATACCCGCAATCCGGCACCCAATTTCAAAATGACAGCCAAATGCAAAATTATAAAGTCGAAAATACGAGCGCGTATATCTTCTGTCTAAGTCAAGATATCGAAATTCGGTAACAAAGTATCGAAAGGTAATTACATTGTCTCACGTTTGCCTAAATTTCAGATTTTTCAGTTGCAAAATAAAAAAGTTATTAATAAAAAACCAAAAAAAAAGACGGTAACTAGGATCCTTATCTCGGCGGTTTTTCAATATACAGATTTCAAACTAATTACATTAAATAGTGCTTAAAAAAAATCAATTTAAAAAAAGCGTCTCGATCCGACCAATATGAGACGAGATAATTTTTTTTCTTAAAAACGGTATTCTGGCTGTTCTATTTAATATTTTGTAATAAATTTGGACTCTTTGTAAAATATAAGACTTCCTTTATACGCCGATTTTTTTTGAATGGATACGACCAAGAAATGACCAAGTAAACGTGCGTTAAAGACAGAGTGATCCGCGCTGTGACGGCGTAGTACCCATGCTGCGCTCGATTTCTCAAAATTCTTACGGCACAAAGAAAACAGCTACCAGGATGCTTTTTTTAAATCAACTTATTTTTTTTCGCTCTTTCGAATGGTGTAAGCTAAAAGTCTGTGAAAGTCATCGCCAGACCTCGAAAAATACATTTTTATTGTCTTTTTACGTTTTCTTTTGTAATTTCATTATGCTTTCGATATTTTGTAAAGTAAAAAGGTCTATTTACGTATTTAAAATTAAAGGCAATTATTTCTTTGAACAAAATGATATCGAATGTTACAATGACAACATTACATGTAAGTAGGTAGGTACTGCATTTTATAGTATTTAAAAGAACTGTTACATTCAATTTTACCATATTTAATGAATTGTACTGCTAGAGAAAGTTACTTAAAAATCTGAAATTTACACAGACGCGAGATAATTTAGTTACCTTTCGATCCTTTTTTACCAAATTTCGATACCGTGACTTGGGCAGAAGATACATACGAGCTCGCGTGTTTGACTTTATAATTTTGTAATGATAGGCCGCCATTTTGAAATTGGGGGTCCGGATTGCGGGTATTTGTTGAGCACCCCAACAGTTATATTTTTCTGTAGTTTCATCCAATTTCAGTCAAATTCGTTCTTTTTATTTAATGCTGAAAATTTTGCACATTTTTTTTTTACTACTAATTTTGTAATGTAAAAAAAAATTGCGAGCTTTCACAAAAGCCTATCCTGGTAGCAAATTTCCTCAGGAATAAAATCGATAAGTATACCTCATGTCGATTAGAGATCTATTTTCGAAAATATAATCGAAAAACTGGATGGCTCTCTTGAACGGTCCAGTTTAGGTCGGCATCATTTCCATGTCTCGACTTTGCTGTCCTGACCATTTCCGAGCCTCTGGAACATGACATTCTGGATTGTTTCTTGTTATTATGTCTCCGTAGGTTCGAATTTAGTTGATTTTGGAGAATTTGGACCTCCAAAATTTGAACCTGGAAGGGCTTCGTCGCCCTTATTTTGCGTCTTTGGAAAATAAGGTAAAAATTTCCCATTCCCGCGTTGTGTCGTTTTAGGGATGTCTGTTGGCAGTATAATCCTTCGTCGACTTTGACTATAGTCATTGAACCGGTTTGTGGATGCTCGGAGTGGTTTTGCGCGCGATGACGGGATTTTGGAAAGTGAGGTGAAAATTTTCCTTTCCTCTGCATTGACGTGCTGGCGCTTTGGGTTCTTCGGGCGCTTGGACTATGCATAGGGCGGTTTTTTGCGGTTTCGTGGTCCCGATTGAAAAGTGTCGCAAATTTTTGAAATCACACATTTTCTTATGTCACTACTGCTCCTATATTCAGCGTTAATGTTAATGAACATTTGTTGAGGTCAATTAAATTTGATTTTACCTATTTAGTACCTACTACTAATATTTTTATTTACTTTCTTTAAAACAGACGAAATTGAATAAAAGACACAGCGAACTATTATAGGTTTAAAAGTAATACCTACATAACTCCTAGAACGGGCTTAAAGCACTCAATATTAATTATATATCGTAATGTTGTCCAGATTGTCCCTTGATAAAGGTGTAAAGTTGCTAGTCGCCATAAAGTATCCGGAATTAACCGAGTTGCTCGTACCTGGTACAGGTATGCCTCAATATTGGCCCTCTGGGATCTACTTGCTCCAGACGGCTTTGCAATTAAGATTCACCTGCTGTAAATTTCGCTCGTCTTACGTATTTGTTCCCTTATATCTCCTAGGAAGGTGCCCCGATCTATTTCATGAGTTTATATTGATTTCCTACTTTACCGGTATTTTAGGAAGTTGTTCATAAGCCAGATTTGCTTATGTGTACAAAATAGAGCAATTTAAATGATCCGGAAGTATTTAAACCTGTTCAGGCATAATATTGACGGTATCTTCATATAGCAAGCTGGTGAAACATACACATGCTCTCAAACATAAACATACATTATTTCGATAATGACTTATTGTTAATTGTTATTAACGCAATGATGTAAGATTGTATCAGTAGGATAAACGGAATATCCCAGGACTTGAGCAAAAAATGGAGAGTGAGCAGCTGAAGTCAAAATAATTCAGCATTTTAGGCAAAAAATAAAAACTAGATAACGACTCGTTCTTTGAATAAAATAGGAGAGATCTTTGTTCTTAGAAATAAAATTAGAAATCAAATGTATCAATAGCGTTTCGGAAGTACTTAGTGGCGTTGAGCGGTGTTTTCTACGATCGTGCCTACTAGTACCTTCACCACTGATTTTATTCCGTTCCAATAATTTTATTCTTGAAGGATAGTAGGAGAGAACTTTTATTCAGAATTTCTTTTCGCATATCAACAAATAACGGAAAAAATAAATGGACACTTTTAACGTTTACTCAGTACAAGCAGAAATATTGATAATTTCTTATATCTTTCATTTAATTATTATGAAGGCTGAGTACATCTTCCAGATTTCATATTCAGAGTATTCTCTTGTTTCCTGGTCGTTAAACAGTCACGAGAAAACAATCTCTCTGTGGACAGGGACGTGGATAGGAAGCTGAAAAATCTCTTGGCACAGAACTAATAAACTGAAATTCGGAAGAAATACGCCTTTGCCATTTTAATGTATGTGATTTTCTGTCATACCATTACCTAGGTAGTAATGCTCATACCGTGATTATAACCGTTTTTCTTAAAGTGGTGTTGCCCACATCGCATGATTTGTAAAAATTAACATAAAAATAGTACCTACGTGCTTTTCTTATATTTAATTTAATTTATTTTCATTTTCGTCTATATAAACCTACCTAAATTTAATGTTGAGAAAAGTGTTTCAAAAGTTTTTCATTTTGTACAAACTGGACAACATAATCAATTTTGACCTGACGTGTCCTCAAAGTCAAAGTTTTTATATAGATTATTTATTTGCCTTCTACCTTATTCCATTGCCCTTAGAAGTTTTTTCACTAGTGTTCT
Organism: Anoplophora glabripennis; assembly: GCF_000390285.2. Taxonomy (NCBI): domain Eukaryota; kingdom Metazoa; phylum Arthropoda; class Insecta; order Coleoptera; family Cerambycidae; genus Anoplophora; species Anoplophora glabripennis. Next base: position 44,500 of record NW_019416363.1, on the reverse strand, counting down.
GTTTTATCATAATATGAATTAAGGCATATTATAAATGACTATTTTTTTATATTTTCTTGTAAAAAACAGTACCACGTTTGCAGTTATTTGCGTATTGTGTTATACAGGCTGTTTTCGAAAAAGTACCATAAATTCAGAGGTTGATGGAACAGTACTTGATTTTCAAGTGTTATGTTATAAAAATCTGGTGAGTAAACAAATTATTTATTTTTGTATATTTCATTTATCATTATTGATTACTGCATGAGTTTTTTTGCTAGGTTATTTGTTAAGTATTGTTTCATAGTTTATCTTATTTAAAAGAATTAATTAAACCTTCGTTTTTGTGGGATGATAGGGTCCGTGGCAAATACCCACTCAACAAAAGTAACGCTCCAAAGTGAAGTATCTGACTGCTTGTGGTAAGAAAATTTCCGTTTTAATAACCTTTCCTTTAAATATGAGATTTGACAACATTCCACAGCCCAATTTCCAGTTGTGTATGCACTGCGACTAGAGCGCGCCGTTGTTTGAGGTTATACTAGCTTGTCCAGCGGCGGGGTATGAAAATTACTAATAAAAAAAATAAAAAAAGTTAAGTTTTCACGACGGAATTTGAAAAAATAAATGAAAAATAAATTGTTGATACTGTTTCTGAAGGTTAAAGGATGCGTCTGTATAAATGACCGCTCCACTAGAGGATTTGATCCCGACCGCTTTTCACTCCCGAAATTGTCGGGATTAGGTTTTCCTGGTCCCGAGATTTTTGGGATTAACATCATTTTAAAAAAGTTGCAAAATAGACTGCGTAAAGCGAAACGTTCGGTGCCAAGTGCTCTCAACAGAATTGCTTGCCTGTCATTTTAATATAAAATATAGGAAATTTTATTTCAAGCAAGCAGCACAAATTAACCCAACGGGCTTGTCATGCTTGCGTGGAAGAAAACTTCTTTTATTTTGAACTAAAATGGTAGGCAAGCAATTTTCACTGGGTTACTTGGTGATATACCGACTTAATTTTTGTATTTTTGAATTTTCGCGGTCGTCAACTGATTTTCTGCCGCAGTCGAAAGCACTGCTCAGTGCATTTTACAGTGCGTTTTTAATATTATATTTGAATAATTTTTGCTAAGAAACTTACTACATTACTACCTACTTACTAGGTTGTTACATGAAAGTCAACTATTTAGTCGTTAAGTTTATTTGCATAGTTCGTTACATAAAAGTATTTTCAATTTATGTAAGTTTAGAAATCCTATTGATTCTTAAAAAAAGGATAACTTTAACATAAAGATTGAGTGATTTTAAGTCTGGTTAGTCCGACTCTAAGTCTAATTTGTTAGTGATTAAATTAGCTAGGCGCATACCGTAAAATACGTTGATTTCTGTCTAAATTTTGACTACATTGATTTTTGTCTAAATTTTGATTTGTCGATTTCTGTAACATTTTCTATTTTTTATTTGTAACCCTCAATACCGAAATAATCCCGGGATCCCGGCATTGGCTAAGTATAATCCTGAAATCCCGGGATTACAAATAAGGGCCGGGATCGAATTTCCTATCCCCCACTCAAAATTACACCTTGTATATGTATACAGGGTGGGCCACTAGTGTGAGAAAGTAAAATAACTTCTTTGTTACTCATAACACAGAAAAAAATGTTTATATAAAAGTTATACCGAATCAAGAAACCTAAACTACAAAATTAATTTGATACATACAGGGTGATGAGTAAACACAGGACACGCCAAATATTACATTTTTTAAATGGAACACCCTATATATTTTTAAACATTGATTTCCGAGAAAATTCTGTATATGGCAATATAAATATTTTAACATTTTAGTGCGAAGTTGCCAAATTATGTAGAAAATTCTTCGAATTTTGGACCTCGAAGAAGTTGTATTAACTTTCAACTACTAACACTTGGAGCAAAAATAGTTGACAGAGTCAGATAGGCAAAAAGTAGATAGGCAAATGTTAGGCAAAGATATTAGCTAATATGGATATTTTATACAGGGCATCCGGACTTCGGACCTTTCCCATTCAACGCAGAACGGACAATCAAAACCAGAGGTGTGGAAGATTTTTTAAATAATTTTTTCGATTCAACGAACCGTTTTCGAGTTATAAGACCTTTTTTACTGTATCACCTCACACACCTCTTGTTTCCGAAATTTATTTTCCACATACGGACTTCGGATGTTTTGTATTCAACGCAGAAGGGACAATCAGAACCAGGAGTGTAGGGGAGATTTTTTAAATTATTATTTCAAATCAACGCACCGTTTCAGAGTTATAAGACGTTTTTTACTGTATCACCTCACACACCTATTGTTTCCGAAATTTATTTTCCACATACAGACTTCGGACTTTTTTTATTCAACGCAGAAGGGACAATTAGACCTAGGAGTGTGGGGAGATTTTTTTAATTATTTTTTCGATTCAACGTACCGTTTCCGAGTTATAAACATTTTTTTATTCTATGATGCCACATACCGTTGCTCCCGATGGGAGATATTTTGATATTTCGAGTATTTCCGACGTACAAGCATATACTGTTTTTTGCTTTCATATATTGTAACCCACACTCTGCCTCACCCACCGAGTGCTCTACTCAGAACCAAGGGGAGATTTGTTTATATTTCTAGCCATTTCGGAGTTACGACCAAAAACCGTTTTTTTTTTATCATATGTTTGACGTCGTAGCTCGATGACGAAGGCTAAAAAGGCCACGCGCTCTACCCCACTTTCCCTCCCTAGGTGTCCTGAAGATGCTGGGGAAGCCCTAGAGACTCCTGAATACAGCAGAGAAAGACAAAGAGAGAAGCCCTCTATCAGGACGAAGTCACTCTTATCTCTATCGTACAATATGTATAACTTATTTACTTATTTAGAGTTATTTTAGAGTATTATGTTTACTTTAGTTGTAGTTGCGATTTCATTATTAAAATGGATCAAGCGATGTTGTATTTCCACTACGGTAAAGCGCTCTGAGCACCTTAATATTTTATTTCAGTCAAACACAAGTGCATTTGGAGCATTAAAATTAACTGGGGTGCAAAAATGTGCAGTTCGAATGATTTCAGTGTAGTCTAATCAATAGGTAAGAGCTTACAAAAAATACCACCTGGAAACAAAAAATATGGTGATATAGGAAAAAAATTCTAAGAAAGATAGTGTTTTTTTCCTATGGCGCATAAACGGCGAAGTTAACCTACAAAAATCATAAAAGTCAAAAAAACCTTTTTTCGCTAAAAAAAATTCAACTTCAATAGAAAAAAGTTAAATGAGAAAGTTGTAGTTATTAAAAAAAATTATCGATTCGTTTTTTAAATATATCGATTGCTATATTACTTTTTGAGATGTATAGAAAAAAACCCTCAAAAATCCACTTTTTTGAATTGTGCAGTATTTCTTGCAAATTAAAGTTTTGAAACTTGTTACTTGCTGTAAATGTAGCCCTCGGCAAGTAAAAAAGTGCCTTTTTTAATGAAAAAATATTAAAAATTTTTCGAGTTATATCGATTTTGTTGAAAAAAAGGACATCTCGAAAATCGGCTCTTCTTGCTCGACGAATAGTCCTAGAGAAACGAATCACGGCTCATTTTTTTCCTTAAGAGTTGTACTTTCATGGTAAAAATAAGTGATAACGATTTTATTCATTTCAAGTGTCCACAAATGACACTTTTTCAATTTCCATTTCTCGATAATGTCTATTACAGGAATCGATTACTGGCATTTTTACGCGAATTAAAAAAAAATGCTCCACGACCTGAAGCTGAGAATTTTTTTTTTTTTCAAAAAATTCCACAGGCCGCTATTGCTACATTGTCCATTCTTACAGAGATTGAAATTGAAGACTTATATAAAAGAGGCTACTGCGCTCAATCCAGAACTCATAAATCCTAAGCCCAAAAACCCTAATACCATAAAACCTTAATCCATAAACTACAAACCCCTAAAACCTCTAAAAATAGAGAAATAAGTCAAACTACTAAATTTCAACATGCGATTTCTCAAAGACGAAATATGATATCGGGATAAATCTAAGTGCGTTTTAAAAAGTAAGTATAGTACTTACTTACTACTAGTATGACCCCATTAATGGTTTCTGCAAAAAATTACATTTACATGTAACTAACACTTTTAGGTTAGGATATCTCGAAAACCAGAGCCAATTGAGATATTTGGAGCTCGGATTCGAATTCAGCGTACCAAAATACTTTGGGAAAGTAGATATATTCGTATTGTTAGGTTAAAATCTTGTCGGCCTGTGTTATTTATTTATAGTTTCTTTAACATGTGCTAAATAGAATAGGGAAATAATAACCAAAATCAAACTATTGCTCTATCCAGAATGACAAAATAATTTTAACTAACTGCCTATATGTATATTTAATGTTGAGTGTCAATTTGTACAAAAAAATTGAGCATAACTGTAATTAAAAAAGTTTCTGAAAAAACAATTTCAAATTAGTATACATCAAAATTATCTGATTTTTTCTTCACTTTGGATATGGAATATATTTATTCATATGATATGAGTTGCTGAAATATTTCAGTTGTAATATTCAGAAAAACGCATATTCAATTTGAACGTTATACAAGGTGTCAACGAAATAAGTACTCAAAATTGGAGAGCACGTAAAACATGTCGAAATATGATGAAAACCTTAGTAGAGGTTTTGTCAGTGGCGACCCCTAAGGGAGATGCAGCCTCTTGAAGGGGTAACGCAGGAAACAGTTTTTACTTCATAACTTCAAAACGGTTGTAACAAAGTGATTTTCCAACACCCCACATTTGTGTTCTTTTTATTTTATTTTATGAATAAATATGATGTACCGCACCGTCATTNTTTGTGTTTTGACTTCCTCTTTGTGTATTTGAGGATAACGGTATGATTTTGTAAATACTGGTTTGGCGTCGTTGGTATCTATGGAGTGTTTAATTTCGTTGGTGAACGTTAGTTGGTCACCCTCAAGATAGAAAATGTCAGAGAAATCTAGACAATCTAGTTAGATTTTTCTTGTTCTGGTACCGTTGACGAATCCTTGCCGACTGCGCCAATTTTTAGATCACTCAGATCACTTTTTACTTTTTAAAAAATTTTATTTTTCACTTAAAATTATGATTACAACTTTCAGTGTTTAACAATAGATTATGAGTTTATGAGTTACAGCGTTAAAGACTTAATACGACTGGATTTTACTGTGAACTGAACTGACGTTTTTTAGTTATATTTATAAGTTTTCTTATGCTAACGCAAGTACAAGCATTCTTAGAATCTGCTGCTGTTCTTGCGCTTTACATGAGATTGCTTTGTTTCGAGGAAGGTGTTATCTGTGGTGTCATATTGCTTGATATTTAATATTCTTAGATAATTTTCGTATATAACATCTTCCCCTTTTTAAGAAAAGTTGGNTGCATCTTCGATTATTTCTGAAAATTATAAATTATATATAACAAATAGTTTCATATTACAATTTTAAATTGTTTACCATGGGTAATGGTGGATGTTGGTATGTCAACTTCTAAACTGTCAATAGTTGGTGGCGCAGGAAAAGGTAAGTGCAGCATAGGGACTACCTTACTTCCTTTTAGAAGATACATATTTGTGGATTTATCCTTAGTTCTGAAGTGAATGTGGCATAACCTATATGATCGATATATAGGATCGGGTGCTAAGGTTGTTAAAGCTGTACTGCCACACGCTTCTACCCATTTCTGGAACCTTCCCATTTCCTTTCTCAGATTAGGAAATCAATGCCTAGTAAACTGAGTGTCCTCACATCCTTTCACAGCGCGCTTCCTAAATCTCACCATTCTGTATATTCTATAACCGCAGAAAAAAATATTTCAAACAAATCCACCGATCCGTCGATTTTTACTTTTAAATTATCGTTTACTATGTATGTTAATAAACGTGGCTAATTAATTACAATTTACTCCCTTCTCCAGTTAACTTCTTTATAGAAAAAAATGTTAAATACAAAAGTTATACAGAATAATATTCGTTTAAATATTTCTGTAAAGTCATAAATACAATAACTTTTACATATTTTATATTTACTATAACTACATAATATAACCACAAAAAACACAAGTCAAACTAAACAAACGTCAATTTCACAGTATGGAAAAGTCAGTAAAAAATTTAAAGACAGTAGATTTTACATAGTGGAAAAACTAGTAACAAACGTAACAAACTTAAAGTTACTTCCTTTTCCTCACCCCGTTCTTCATGTGTCTGGATAAGCTTCATCCCCTCCCTGTTGCAAATCTGGCAATGCACTTGCACAGCCATGGTAAAAAACAAGCGGTGGAACCCTGTAACAGATAGAAAAGAAATTCTCTTTCTTTTTTTCTATGGGCTACTCTGTAAGGTCGTTCGACCTAATTCATAATGTCCGAATTCAAATCCGAGTACTTATACTCCGCGGTCGAAATTATAGAGAGTGACTAAGACATAATATAAAAACACTATTACCATAATACGTATAAAATATAAAATGATTTTTATACGGTTCAATATTATTTATCTTTATGCCGCTCGCTCCGCACATCGATAGAATCTATAATCGTCTAGAGACTGAGTTACACTGAACGTCGATCTATATTCTATCTCTGTCTTTTGCACTTGGTAGGGAATAGGGAAATGCTTTTTTAGTGGGTGTAAACGGACTTGATTTAACCCGTCCTGAGAAACGTCATAGCATAAGCGTAGACGAGGGGTCTAATTCCATGGCTATAATAAATTTATGAATTAAAAAAACACAATTGGGACGTTTTAAAATGCTGTAATAATTAAAATGGATCAAAGTGTCTGTTATAGCAACCCGTAAAAAAATATTAGATGTTATGTTTTATTATTTTTTTTCATTATTTTCTATATCTTGTTGCTTTAACGCAGACACGCCAATGGATTTTCGTTCCCCACACGCTTCATCCCCCTTACTAGTCCAAAAGCTAGCGATGAGTCACTCTCTATAATTTCGACCGCGGAGTATAGAAATAGAAACGCCGTATACGTTCTTTCCTCCTAAGGATTTCTTATGACGATTTCGATTTAGGTGAATTTTTGCACTGAGTGCGCACTGTATACAACTTCTGCGTTCGATTTATATTTTGAGTACACACTTTCCTAATCGAATGTGTTCGATTTACAAGTTAGTTCGCACCGAATTCGGCGAGAATGCAAATTTTCTTGCACTGACGAAATAGTCAGTTCAATAGTAGAGTACAAGTTAAAAATGGCGGTAGTAGAAAATTTTTTAAATATAATGCTTCTAGATAATGTATTTTTTTCTTCAGAGAGTTCATCTGAAGAAGAATATGTTATTAATAATTCTAGAGAGCAAATAAAAGTAAACAATTTTACGGAATTAGTTGTACATCAATATCCGGAAGATGTAGTAAATAAATAATTACTTACTTAACCGCTGTTTGTACCAATTGGTTTTGTTTTTAGTTAAAAAAAAATTTTAGATTGAATAGGGAAACTGTATACATTTTAATTGATGATTTTGAAAAATCAGTGTTTTACCCAAAAAAAACAAATTTGGAAAAGAGACTATATCAGCTGAATAGCACATTTTTGCGTTTTTATGGTAGTATATAAATTATTAATACCTATATTAGTTACAAATAAATTCAGTATGTTTTCCTTAGGTTTGCTGGAAATAAAAGTCATGAGAATAATTGCTCAGTTATTTGAAATGAGTATTTCAACATGTCATGCAGTTTTAGAAAGAGTCATGAATTACTTGGTAGATAGAGCTCCTCAAGTAGTAAGATTTCCACAAAGTGAACATGAATTAGAAAATGCTTCAGCAGAATTTGAAGAAGTAGGTACTTACAATTTACTATATTTTTAGTCATTTGAATAGGCGGTATAAGGTGTTTTCTATAGATTTCAGGTTTTCCGAATGTCATCGGATGTATAGATGGATGTTATATCAATATAAGAACACCAGCTCACAAGTCAAAGGTGACCTATGTTAATAGGCATCATACGACTGCACTAACTTTGCAAGGAATTTGTGACAGGAAAAAGAAGTTCATTGATGTATTCACTGGAATTTCTAGCAAACTTCACGATTCAAGGGTTTTTTCTTTATCCTTTATAAAGGAAGATTTAAGACACATATGCAGACACTTACCATCTCCTTGGTGACTCTGCATATCCATTATCTCCATATTTATTAACTCCATTTAAAGATTATGGAAATTTAAATGGACATCAAATAAATTTCAACAGAAAGCATTCAGCAACTAGGGTTATTATTGAAAACTCATTTCATCTCTTAAAAGTAAGGTTCAGGCAGTTAATAAGAATTGATTTTCATACAGTTGAGAGAGCTAGTAAATTTATAATGAGCTGTTGTGTTTTACATAATATATGTATTGATTATAATGATTATTTTGATGATTTGCCTTTACTTGAAGAGAATGCAGAAAGGCGAGGAGAGCTCTTACACCTTGGAGAGCAAAAAAGATTAAATGTTATGGAATATCTAGCCAATAGAAGGTAGAATTTGACTGAAGTATAAACAATTATATTTTGTACTTATAATATGATGACCTTTTTATGATGGATGATTATTCTGAAATGTTTTGTTAAATATGTAATAAAGTAAAGAGTAATAGTATTTATTTTTTTTAACAGGGTATACTTAGTTTTTGATTCAAAATGACCAGATCTTGAACATAAGTATTAGGTCTGTTCCAACAAGAGTCAGGGATTGGTTCCGAACCGTTCGAAATGTTTGGTCAGCTAAGTTCTAAATGTGTCTTCAGTGATTATATCGCAAGAATTAGTTGGATGTACATTTCTGACGGTTCGGAACCAATCCCTGACTCTTGTTGGAACAGACCTACTTTTTTATTTGTGTAAATTATACTTATACATAAAGTTACTGCACAATATGAGTAATATTATTAAATAAAACTGCACTACTGCGAAGAGTTCTCATGTTTCTTACATAAATTGTTATCTAAAACATAACATATTTAACAGCTTTCTGTAGTATATCATAATTTTGATATGTTACAGATTTAATAATAAACTCACCAATTTCTCTTAAAAGGTCCATTTTTTCTTTGTGTCGTCTTTCTCGGTTTTCTTCTTTTACTTTATGCAGATTCATCAAAACATCACCCACATTCTTTTTTACAATTTTTCCATGATTCCTTTTTTTTCTTGTTTGTTTTCAGTTTGTTCTTCAACATCAATTTCTTGAGAAGTAAAAGGCATGTATCTTTTTGCACTTTCCAACTCCCAGTAAAAACGGAGGTTTGATAGTATCATCAATACTAGAAATTTTTGACAATTCTTCTTCAAATTCCATTTCTTTTGGCGCTTCTCCAGTTGTGTTATTTAAATCATTAACTTTTTTCTTACGTTTTATTATAGTTTTGAACCGGTTTTCACACTGTACAGCACTGTACGTTTTCCCCAAAAAACTGTGAATGTCGCGTGATATTTGTTCCCACATATGCCTCTTTAGTTTGAATTTTTGCATTGGTCCTACATTCAATACATACGCATTATACTTATCTAACAATAACTTGGATTCATAATGTCCCCATTCTCCTTTTTCACCGCAGCCCTCACCGCCCTGAGAGTTGGTTCTGAGACCGCAGACCGAACGGTCGTGCCAACTGGAGAGCTCCGCAGCCATCACCGCACCAAGACCAGGAGGAATCATGATGTTCAACAAAGAAACCCGAATTCTGACCGACCCTGAACCAGCCGTAGAACCCGGAAGCTGCGACTTGGGAGATTTCCGACTGAGCTGGATATATAAGCTCAGAAAGGAGCAACTGGACATGGAACTGGAGAAATTCCGCCTAGACGTCTCCGGGACCGTAGAGGAAAAGAAGAGACGACTGGTAAGGTTTATTAAAGACGGCTGTGCTTCACCGCAACCAAGGCACGCCGCCCCCGCTTTCATACCGCCGCCACCGCCGCTTGTCGTGCCGACCACAGCAAGTGGACCGCTGGTCAGCAACCCCTCTGCACCGCTCAGCATCAGCACAGTGTGCGAGAGAGTAAGGAAGTGGAACCTGCACTTCAACGGAAAGACCGATCCCGTGGAGTTCTTGGAGAAACTCTGCGAATTTCAAGAACACAGCGACATACCAGCGTCGGCCGTATTACCCGCCCTATATGAAATATTTCAAGGCAATGCTTTAGCCTGGTACCGGAACAACCGCGAATTATGGAACTGTTGGGGCGATTTTATTGGCGACTTCAAACAGTTCTACCTGCCCGCCAATTATGAGTCGTTCCTGGAGGAGCAAATATTTCAGCGCCGCCAGAAAGTAGGGGAGTCCGGCCGAGACTATCTAGTCTCCTTACAGACTCTGCTACGCCGACATGAAGGATTCTCGTCCGACCGAGCCCTGCAACGCCTGTATGGAAATTTGCTCCCTGAATACCGGCAGTACATCCGCCGAAGCGAAATCCAGAGTCCTCGTGACCTGATTCGCCAGGTGGAGGAATACGAAGTTCTGCAGAGAGAGATCGCGGCTAACTAACCTGCCAAACCAACCGCGCCATCTCCGCCTAACTTTGTCCGCAACCAGGCACCAGTAGCTGTCCGACCGCCCGTAACATCACCACCAGCAAGGACTCAGACAACTCCGACAGTAAGATCTGATCCGCCAAGAACCACCCGACCAGAAGAAACACCGATTGAGACAACCCCGATTAGACCACAGACCGTAAGACATGTCCGAACACCAGAAGAACAACCGTCGACTTCCGCCGCCAACGTCCCTTTTGACCGGAACGCTATCTGCTGGCGTTGTGGGAAGAGTAGACATTTTCGAATTCAATGTCGAGCACCGCCCCGCCTTTTCTGCTCCAGATGTGGACAGTCTGGAATCATGACTAGGGACTGCTCGTGTTCCCAGTCGGAAAACTAGACCGGAACCGTACCGTTACGAGGCCTGTACCGTTCCGCCCTAGTCTTGCCTCGCAAACCATATCCGCCCACCACCCGGACAATCGACCGCACGTACCAATCCGGATTCAGGGAAAAACCTTCCTGGCCCTGATAGACACCGGAGCTGCACGCTCATATGTAGGGGACCGAATCCGTCAACTAGGCCTACATTATGAGATCGCTACCGCACCAGCCGTTCAGCTAGCAAATGGTAACTTGGTGACAGTAACCGAGGTTTACCAGATCCAGTTCCGGATAGGAAGTAAAGAATTTGATGAGAGGCTATGGTATCTCGCAAATTTGTCCTCCGATGTTGTGCTAGGAATGGACATCCTGCGCAAGGACAATTTCCTGATAAATCCGTCCGCTGACACCGTTAGCCTGGATAATACCGTCATCTCGTCAACACCAAGCCCCTATGTAGATCCCTTGGAGGTTCTGTCGTCAACCCCAACACCAACGGAGGAAGAGAAGCTAGAATCCTGCTTGGAGACCGAGTTACCTTGCCTCAAGGATTTACATGGTACCACTGGCTTGATACAACACCAGAGGATACAGACAGATCCTGAAAGGGTGGCTTCAATCAAGAACTTCCCTATCCCTCGAAACATCCGAGACGTCCGCCGCTTCCTAGGAATGGCTTCCTGGTACCGACGCTTTGTACCGGCTTTTTCCCAGATTGTGACTCCGTTAACCCGATTGCTCCGGAAAAATCACCGTTTCAAGTGGACCAGTGACCAAGAAGACGCTTTCAACCACTTGAAGAACTGTCTGACCGAAGCTCCGATTTTAACCTGTCCGGACTTCGAGAAACCGTTTACCCTCCAAACCGATGCCTCCGACCATGGACTGGGAGCCGTCCTGACCGACCATCAATCTCTGCGATGGTTGCATTCCATCAAAAGTCCTGCCGGCCGTCTAGCCAGATGGAGAGTATTCCTGCAGCAATACGACTTCGAAATTAAGTACCGCAAGGGAACCCTAAACCGGGTAGCCGATGTTCTATCCCGTCAACCAATAGAAGGAACTTCTTCTGCACTAAGTACCGGAGAACTATGCGTCCTGAATGAGCCGCCAAACTGTTCATGGTATAGCAGAAAGAAGTCGGAAGTCGAAAGAAACCCCGAAGCATTCCCGGATTATTGCATACGCAATAACCGTCTGTTCCGCCACTTCTGGGATTCAAGCGACTTAACCGAACCCGATCTATTCGATCCATGGATGCTATGCGTCCCCACGTCGCTCCGCTCAGCGGTTTTGCAAGAGAACCATGATGCTCCGTCCGCTGGACACATGGGAATTGCTAAAACCATTGCTCGCATATCACAGAAGTACTACTGGCCTGGTATGTTCCGCTATATCGCCAAGTATGTACGATGTTGTATGCAGTGTCAGCGGTACAAGCCTTCGCAGCAACAAACTGCGCAGAATAGGCAACCGTCCGTCAACCGTCAACCATGGGACACCGCAAGCACCGAAGTTCAGAAAGTTACCGTTCCAGCATCAGGAGTTTCCCTAGAAGTACCGCCCGCAAGAATTCCGAAAACTCATCAAGAACCAGATATGCAACCAATCCGCCCGCCGCCACGATCACCGACATATCCAACCTATCTACCGGTAAAACAATACAGATTATGTTGGAGATGTGGATATCCTGATCATTTCCGACAAACCTGCACCCGGACACGACGCCTGTTTTGTTCCCGATGTGGACGATATGGCATAATATCCAAGGATTGCACATGCGAAAACCGCCCGCATGCCACCCCAGCCGAAGCCGTCTATCCGCAGCTCCTCGACACCGTTCCCGCTCACATCCAGGACACCTGACCGCATCCAGAGGAGTTCAGTGTTATTTCCCCGACATTTTCCGCTGAACCGAAACCGCATCCAATGCAACTTGCTGCTCTAAGAACCGTAATCCGTTCCGACCAGAATTACCGTTTTGTTTGATTTTCTTTTTTTTCTAGGGTAAAATTATGTCAGCCCCGAAAGCTGTAGAGAATAAATTATTTTCGTTTATATAGAATCTCATTTCCGAAATTAGTTTTTGTTTTTGTAAAAGGTGAACATATCCCCAAATAAAGTTTACTAACCTGTGTGGGGTATGCGCCTTGTAATTTAGGGATTTATTTAGGAAAAAAATAAAAATTTCATTTTTATTTTTTAGCGGAAGTAAGAGGGGGGTGTAACAAAGTAATTTTCCAACACCTCACATTTGTGTTCTTTTTATTTTATTTTATGAATAAATATGTGTAATGAACCTGTTTTATTTTTAATTTTATTATGTCTGGATTTAAAGATATTTCTTTTTATTTCGGATTATTTTACCCCGGCGGCGAGAATTATTGATTTTTCTACATATATATCAAATATCCACTCGCGGGTCCGACCGACCGATACCCCACTCTGACAAGCCGTTGGTCACGTGGAGGTCCCACCACGACTGGTGTCAATCCGGTGGGGATTTGGGCAACAAAAGTCCTCGACATTCCCCGAAACCGACAGTTCGTATCCAGAACTCAACACCGAACCGACGTCCACCGCCAGCAAGTACTCTCCACCGAAGCCAGCCCGGAATAACCAGTGAACCTAGTAAGAATTATTTTCCTTATTATTATCCGTTCCAACCGGGTACAAGTCCGAAAAGATTTGTACACTTTAAGTGTGGAATTACTGTGGGCCCGAGAAGAATATTCTTGGTAACCCACACACAAATTCCACCGTCCGTCTCAACCCGCACGACAGTGCAATCGTTGGATTCGGCGTGTTAAACCCAATCCTGACGAAGCCGTCGTGTTTACTACAGCGTTGCTTGGTGTCCCGCACCTTGATGTACGCTGGGTAATAGGGGATATGTGAACCAAGACCTAGAGGTTCGGCGTGCCCACCCAATCTCCGGGTCGTTCCATATAGTATCCGTACGCTTCTCCCTGGTCGGCGTGTATACCCATCAGACCGAGAAGCGTTGTATACAGAGAGTCCGACACCATCGGCCACCAGGACGTATAAAGCTTAAAGGCTAGTACGAATTGTAAGGCGAGATACTTCGGATCCCGTTTCACCATCCTTTCTTTCCGCCTTGCACCGCTTGGGCTTTCTTCGCTGGTTATTGCTATCNGTATCTTTTGTATGCATTATCATTATGAGTAGGGGTTTATAGGTTAAGATAAGTATTTTGTTGAATAAACATCAGTGTAAACATAATTTCTGGTATATTTAGGTATAAATAGTTAGGGTGTCAACTATTGGAACCTTAAAATTAACATTTAATTATTGGCAATAGTGCCAACAACTGGTAAATCTCCATTTACAGGTTGTTTTCAGTTATTGGCACCCTTGGTTATTGGTATTGGTAGCCAATCTTATTTTATGACATGTGAAGAAGAAACAATTCAAAAAGCACTAAATAATATTAAAAACGGTATGCCAAAGAAAACAGTAGCAAAGAAATATGGTATACCCAGATCAATGCTTCAATTTCGTTTATCTGATAAATTTAAAAAACCTCTTCATGGACCTCGTACTTACTTAAATCCAGCAGAGGAGGAAATACTAGAAAAATGGATACTAGAAAGTCCTCAATTTTTCGAAAAAGATTTGCGCGGAAAACATCAAAATCACTATAAGGTTGACGACGAACTCAAAGAAAGTGTTAAACAACACATTCAATCTATCCCAGAATTCCTAGCCATTACTGCCGTGCTAATTCTAGAGCTAATTCATTGAAGGTGGCTTAACAATTGCGGAACTCCGTCGCCATTATAAAAATGCGCGCCAGGAATCGGGAAAAGCAGCTGCTAATTATGTAATGTATAATAAAATTTTCAACGAAGAATTTAATATTTCGTTCTTCACACCCAAAAAAATAAATCAAAGATAATTATGAACAACATTAAAGATTAATCACACATTTAGTGGTTTTAGAACAATAGAATACGGTGTACCTCAAGGAACAGTTCTAGGGCCTGTAACGAAGTGATTTTCCGACACCCCACATTTGGTTTGTTTTTATTAAATTTAATTAATAAATATAGTTTACCGCACCGGCATTGTTATTGACATCTCAAACGCCGTCCGTCACCGCGCAGCGCCAAGCCGATGGCCTGAAAATTCACACCGCGTACGCCAGTCTTCGACCTGCCAGCGTAGGGAACAGTCGTGCCGAGCTCCAGCCTGCCGTCCAGCTAGCAATACGTCACCAGATTTTTACAAGTCCGTCTTAGGAGAACTACGCAGCCGCTGCCGAGGCATCGCCAGGGCTTAGGAATTAAGCCGCCGCAAGAGTTTCAGTTGACCACGAGGCATCGTAGAGACCAGTCGAGCCGTCAGCCGTTCCAGCAAGACCTACGTCACCAGTAAGGAATTGGTAAGATTTCACTAAGTCCAGCCTGAGGAAACTGCGCAGCCGCCAGGATTCGCCGTACCAATATAGCAGACAGGCTGTATTCAAAGGATTAGTCTACCAGGAGCCGTCGTCGCATCCAGTCAAGTCGCCAGCCGCCCTGCCCGAAGATACGTCACCGCTGGAAGTAGGTGAGAATTCTACAAGTCCAGTTTACACGAACTGCACAGCCGCCAATCCGAGACGAGGGACTTAGGAAACAAACGAAATTGGAGAAATCAGTTCATTTCCAGCCGCCGTCAACACCAGTCCAGTCCGAAAACCGCTGCAGTAAGTTAGGTTCCGCGTATATTCAATGCGCAAGTCTCTTGAGGTGACAAGAGACCTGACGAGGTAATTGTACTGCAGAGTTAGTCCCGTTCCAGTAGAGATGGGCAAAACGACTCTTTTCGGAGATTCGTATCATACGACTCCATTAAGAATAGGGAGTCGTACTGAAAGATTCGTATGTTTCGTATCGCTACTCCTGGGCTGTACAAGTGCGTGATACATCGTGTCACTGATACAAAATACAAATACAAATAATACGATACACAAGCATACGCTAACTGGTTTACTGGTCTTAGCTCCCATTTCTCGTTTAGTGTGATAAAAGTATAAAAATTAGTAACTTTCCGGTATAAACAACAGTAATATTATAAAATGTTTTTTATTTTAATATATAAAATATACAAGANGTCTCCCCCTTTTTCTGTCCTATGAGTTGAAACGCAGGTCGTACCGAACCGCCGAAATACGACAAGGAAGGGTGCACTGTTGTCACTGTCTGGTGCATTCGACCTAACTGCGCGCTCTGCTGATAGAATGTCCTGTTCCATTTCCTTTCTGTTCTATGAGTGGAGACGCAGGTCGTAATTAATCTTGTTTCTCTTTCAGGTACGACGTGGTTGGGTGTACTGTTGTCTCTTTCCGGTACACTTAACCCAACTGCGCGTTTCGCTGATAGGATGTTGTCATCCTGTCCTCCTTTTCTGTCCTATGAGTTGAAACGCAGGTCGTAACTAATCAAACTTTTCTTTCAGAGATTTTCTGCCAGCCGCCTGCCAGGATTAAGGAGCCCCGCTGTATTATTGCTTTTGTATAAAGATAGTGGCCAAGTCTAGTCTATAGTTATTGTTTGTAGCTTTGCTTTGCTAGATCCTTCTTTCTGGTATCTGCACTACCGCTTACTGCATTAACCGTTTGCCTGCTATACCGTTCCGCTGGCTCTGCTGTGCTTTGCTTTCCTCAGGTCACCGCTTAACACCGCACCGCCATTTTATCGTTTTCCGTAGTCACCCTGTATATAACCGTCACCGTTTAGCTTTAGGTTTAGATTAGCATAGTGTAAATAGGTAGAATTGGACTAAATAAATGTAAATATTTCCCAATTTGTGGCCTTTTATTCCTGTGTGAAGTCTAACTCTCTCTAGATCCTCTGGACATACCGTGTCTTCACTGTAGCCGCCCGTGTAGGGGTGTTTCTGCACTATAAACGGAAACTGGCGCCCGAGGAAACCGCCGTCGCTCAGGCGTCATAGTGACTATAAACGTCACAAATTTGGCGCCCGAGCAGGGACTTGAACCCTGGACCCTTGGAGCTCTTCAAATGACACGTCTGTTCGTTCTGCGGTCTCAGAACCAACTCTTCAGGGCGGTGCTAGCTGCGGAGCTCTTCAGTTGGCACGTCTGCTTGGCTTGCGGTCTAAAAACCAACTCTCTCGGTGCTATCTCTTCAACGCTTGAGTAGTTCGGGCTGAAACTATCAGCGTTGGATTCTGCGCCCTCGATTTACTGCTAAACGAGGGGTCACAAGCCAGGTACGGGTTGACACCGGATTTTTCGAAATTCCGGGTAAAATCCGGGGTGGCGGGTTCGGTCTCTAATATATGGTCGGCCGGAATGTCAGGGATTGCCGAAGGCAGGTTTCACCAAATTTCACTCAGATTTGTGAGTTTGGTAAGCGGTTTTCCAGAACGGTTCGTCGGATCGGAATGAAACCAACGGCAATTGATTCTACGTCCCCAAGTTCCTATTCCACGAGGGGTCACACGCGGGGTAAAAATTTCGACCGGAGTCGCCAAGAGCTCCGGGCAAAATCCGGTACGGCGGTAAAACACGGTCTGGACGGTGTCTTGGGATCCCAACGGATTGCCGCTTCTGGTTTTTCTTGGTTTCGGCTTCCCACTTCGCTACGGCAGACCTATCTTCGAAACGGCTGATCGGATTCAACTGCAACTACCACCAATCGATTCCTGGGGTCGAATTACCATGAAGACGGTATCCCACACGGATATGTTCTGATCGGGTCGCTTGGGGCACTTTCGGAAAAGTTCGGGCGGAGTTCGGACTTTCTGGTCGAAAGTGCAGTCTTCTCGTGTCCTAGCACTCTTGAGACTTCGCTTCGATCTCCAATTTCTTCGGTCGTTGTCCAAATGGTGTTTGACGTTTTCGGCCGGGTTCGGAACGGTTCGGAAACGGTCGGAATCTCCAAGATCTTCACTAACTCTCTCTTTTAGGTCCCTGCTCGGGCGCCAAATTTGTGACGTTTATGGTCACTATGACGCCTGAGCGACGGCGGTTACCTCGGGCGCCAGTTTCCGTTTATAGTGCAGAAACACCACTACGCGGGCGGCTACAGTGAAGACACGGTATGTCCAGAGGGTCTAGAGAGAGTTAGACTTCACACAGGAATAAAACGCCACAAATCGGTATATATCTACATTTATTTATAGTCCAATTCTACCTATTTACACTATGCTAATCTAAATCTAAAGCTAAACGGTGACGGTTATATACAGGGTGACTACGGAAAACGGTAAAAAAAGCGGTGCGGTGTTAAGCGGTGACCTGACGAAAGCAAAGCACAGCAGAGCTAGCGGAACGGTAAAACAGGCAAACGGTTAAAGCGGTAAGCAGTAGTGCAGATACCAGAAAGAAGGAAGCGATACAGCAAAGCAAAGCTACAAACAATAACTATAGACTAGACTTGGCTACTATCTTTACACAAAAGCAATAATACAGTAACAGCGGGGCTCCTTAATCCTGGCAGGCGGCTGGCAGAAAATCTCTGAAAGAAAGATTAATTAGTTACGACCTGCGTCTCCACTCATAGAACAGAAAGGAAATGGGACACGACATTCTATCAGCAGAGCGCGCAGTTAGGTCGAATGTATCGGACAGTGACAACAATGCACCCTTCCTTGTCGTATTTCGGCGGTTCGGTACGACCTGCGTTTCAACTCATAGGACAGAAAAAGGGGGAGACAACATCCTATAAGCCGAACTCGCAGTTTTGGTCCAGTGCACCGGACAGAGACAACAGTGCACCTTTCCTTGTCGTGGTACGGCGGATAACTGAAAAGAGAAGATATGATTAGTGCAACGGACAGCAGCCAAGTCTTTACCTATTTTCCCTAAACCTTGACTCACTTCTCTTCCTGGGCACGTCTGGTCGGGCGGAATGCTGGAACAGGACTAACTCTGAAGTACAATTACCTAGTCAGGTCTCTTGTCACCTCAAGAGACTTGCGCATTGAGTCTGCGCGGAACCTAACTTACTGCAGCGGTCTTCGGACTGGACTGGTGTTGACGGCGGCTGGAGATGAACTGACTTCTCCAATTTCGTTTGTTTCCAAAGTCCCTCGTCTCGGATTGGCGGCTGCGCAGTTCGTCTAAACTGGACTTGTAGAATTCTCACCTACTTCCAGCGGTGATGTATCTTCGGGCAGGGCGGCTGACGACTCGACTGGATGCGACGACGGCTCCTGGTAGACTAAACTAAATCTTTGAATACAGCCTGTCTGCTATAATCGTACGGCGAATCCTAGCGGCTGCGCAGTTTCCTCAGACTAGACTTAGTGAAATTTTACCAATTCCTTACTGGTGACGTAGGTCTTACTAGAACGGCTGACGGCTCGACTGGTCTCTGCGATGCCTCGTAGTCAACTAAAACGCTGACGGCGGCTTAATTCCTAGGTCCTGGTGACGTTTCGGTAGCGGCTGCGTAGTTCTCCTAAGTGGGACTTGTAAAATTCTTACTCAGGCGGTGACGTATTGCTGGCTAGACGGCAGGCTGGAATTCGGCACGACTGATTCCTTCGCTGGCAGGTAGAGGACTGGCGTACTAGTGGTGGGCAAGATCCGCATCATACGTATAAATCATACGGATCTCTAGTGGGAATCGATTCATGCGGATCCCGAAGCAAAAATAATTTCGTATGTTTCGCATCACCGCATCAATGTGAGTTGAGACTGAAGTGAAGTGAATCGGTATCAACTGATTTTCGTATCCGATACTGGAATGAGGAAGTGGGAGGCGTACGCATACTGGGAATCAGTTCATACGTATACCGATATAAGAATAATTTCGTATATTCGCATCACCGCATCAATGCGAATTGGGAATGAATCGGTCTCAACTGATTCTCGTGTCCGATACAGGTCGATGAGATACGATGCATTAGAAACAGTTTAGTGCATAGGAAACTAAATATTGAAATGATTTATATGAAATTGTGGAGTCTGAAACAAACTTATAATGTAAAAAGTAATTGTCAGAGTGATGTGTGTTTCGTATTGACAGGGTAAAGTGTATTTCGTATTTAAATGTTGAATCCTTTGACCGAAAATAAATTTAAACATTAATTCATTTCACTTAAAAATAATTTACTGCTTTCTTAACTTGAGTTCAAATATATTACTGCTTCGTTTCTGCTGATATTCATGGTTCTGCTAAAAAATGAATTTAAGATGTTTGCAAAAAATTTGCAAATCTTGCCGTGTGGTATATTGACAGGTAATTACCTCCCCTTAAATTAATTTATAAATTAATAAATAAAACACAAAGGCAATTTGTGCTTTGACTGCTGCTACTGTGTAAAAAGAGACTGAAAAAGCAATGCGATAGTTCTTTCTTATACCTATTGGAATTTAATTAGAAAATATACGCGACAGAGTGTGATACGAGATACTATATATGAAACGGAAATGAGTGAGGAAGTACAAATTGTACTTGTACATCCGCACTGAATACGATTCCCTGATGCGGATCTTTTGATGCGGATCTTTATGTTGATACATTTCGCATCATACGGATCATTAAAAAGATCCGTATTGCCCATCTCTATGGCGTACGATTATCATCGCGGTGTGAATTTGCCAGCTATCGGCGGGACGCTGCGCGGTGACGGACGGTGTTTGAAATGCCAAAAAGAATGACGGTGCGGTACATCATATTTATTAATTAAATTTAATAAAAACAAACCAAATGTGGGGTGTCGAAAAATCACTTCGTTACAGTGCATTCTCCAACAGGGCTCGGAACAGATTTCTTAAGATAAAAAGTAAAAAAGTAACCCTAATCTGCAGAAAAAGTATCCAAAATGTAACCTTATTAATCACAATTAAAGTAATAAGAAACGGTCACTAGCTTTCTAAAAACGTATTAATGTAACACATTCCGTAGGTATGTATTACTTCAAGCTTAAAAAATAATTCAACTGAAACTGAATGTGTTTTTATAATTTACATAAATACTAACAATTCTTTAAAAAATATATTTCAAATAAAAGAATATTTTATTTCTATATTTTTACAAAACATATAACAAAATAATAAATATCTACTATTAATAGATTTTTGTAATAATGTAATAACATTTTTCTTTTTAACAAAATATAAACCGATTTATTTACATAAATTTTATTTTTCTTTAGCTCATTTGCTTCGTATGTTTTCTTCCTTTTCTTGTCAATTTTATCTTTTAAAGACTAACATTTTTGACTGAGTAATTTCAAGTTCCCTTTGGTTCTGTGCAGCCCTCAAAAGAGATTGTGCTACAACTATGTCCTCAAAACCTTTCTTTTTCATAGCATTCGTAAGTTTTTGGTTTCCTTCAGAAAGTAATTTTTCTGTAATTCTTTTATTTCCTTTGAACTGTTCATTTGTTTCTTTGTATTCTTTTTCTAACTCTACTATTCTTTTTTATCAGCGCTCTTCTTCTTTTAATTGTTGTTGCCCTTTTTTTCTCCCGCTTTTTCTTGTAATTCTGTAAAAACCCTATCTTCTTTCTTGCGTTCCAAATAGTTGTTGTATGATTTGTAGGCAGATTGCCAGTTGACAGCATTGAGCACAGATCAGAAAAGACAGACTACTAGACAGACCATGAAGTAAGATCATCATGGAGTAGAAATATAACAAAGGATTGTCCAATGAAATCAGTATGAACCCAATTACATTACCCAATAATATTCCTAATCGCGATTCAATCATACCAATGCACGATACACAAATCGACGCTCAAATACGGTCTATTCTCACACGCTTCCATGGTATCATGGTTTTAAACATCCGAGACGATATTATGCGATGTTGCCACATAGAAAATATTTCCGACAATCTGAGAAAAAGTAACTTTAGTAACAAAATGTGCAAAAATGTAACTTTTAGGGACTTTTTATAAAAAAGTAACTTTTTACTAAAAAGTAACTCCGTTCCGAGCCCTGCTCCAATGACACGAATAAAATTTACGTTGTCTTTTGATTTTTGCAATGTTAAGAGTTCTTGCTCCGGAATAAATCAATTCTTCATTAAATCTTTAATATACTGTTGTAGATAGTTGTCATCATCTAAATAAGATACAAAGTGGTTTGTAAATACATACCTAGACCATTCAAATTAAAGATTAAAAGTGTTTGTTGGAAATATAAAAAATTAGAACAATTTACTCTTCAGGCCTTCACAATATAAATAGGCTTTGTACTTACCAAGGAGATGACTAAATGTTTCTGGATCTACTTCCAATGTAATACTTTCATTATCAATATTTGGGTACAAATTTAATACCTCCACCAATCTTTTTTCTCATCAAACGCTTCGTTCGTACATCATAGTCATCAAACACGGATTACCGAAGTCAGAAGTCACACAAATAGTGGTTATGAAATGAGCACTAAAATTTGATGCGTGTTCGATTTAAGTCCGTTCGTTGTGTCTTCTTGACGTACTCCAACTCAATCGCAGTATTTTATTGGCGTTCGTTGAATCCGAGCACAAAATCTACAGGGTGTCTCATAATTAGCTGTCAACCCTGAACAGGCCGATTCTATGATCAAAACTAAGTAAAAAAGTTCATATGAACATGGGTCCGGAAATGCTTCCTGAGGGCACAGGGGCCCATTGAAGAGGGAGGAATGGAAATTATTTTTTTGCAATATCTCTCAATCGCGTTGTGATAAATGAATGAAATTTGGTATACACAGCTAAATTTTGATGAGCAATTTGATGGACTAATCCATTTATTTCCACAAGGTCCATTGGGGTGGGTACGGGGGGGCCCTTGGTACTTTGCGTGTGTAACTTTTTCATCTTTGACTTTTTAACAAATTGGACAGCAAATTCCGTTTTCCCGAACTGTTTTACGTTAAAAAGGTACTCTTGTTTCAAATCGTTATCTTTAACGGTTTCTGAGAAAATCGCTCTTGAATTAATCCCACTTTAGTCAATAATTTCATGTCCTACATTAACATTAAGGTGAATTCAACTATTTAATTTCGAAAAAGAAGATAGCGGCGATTCGTTCTATTACTTGGTCTAGCGAACGAGTGGGGAGAGCGAGGCGGAGCATGCGCGCTTAACAATTTAATAAATATTAACATTTTTTCAGTCATTTTTAAACAAATTAAATTTGAAAAATTAAATTGTCAGTAAATGCATATGTCAATACAACTATTTAGGTACAAAAACAACTAATGATCGAAACCCTACAACGCCTGTCAGCTTGGGAAAAATGAATTGAAAATAGCATCTTCTTAGATAACAAATTCTGCCAACGCCAAGCTAATGAAGCTTTTGGGCTCAAATTTTACTACTTATTAAGGGTGCAAAAAGCCTCAAAAATCCTGAATTACAAGTGTCTGCGATGAAAATTGGATAAATTATTAATTGAAAAAAACAGACAATTTCGACCATTTTTGAGCTCTTGCGCATAAACAAATTATCGGATTTTAATCGGACTTGTCTTATTTTACAGATTTATTTAATACCTACCTTTTTTGTATAAACCTTTTTTTTTTTTGGATTACCGTTTTTTTACGCGAGTCAAAAAACCACTTTTCCATAACTTTGACCATTGTTTTAACAAAGTTTCCCAATTAGTCTCGAGCCGATTTTTTGATATTTTGTTTATAACACGTTTCTGAACAATATTCCACAGAGAAACTTCTAATACTATTTTTTTTCTCGAAAAAAAAAAAAATAATGACTGGCCTATACGTTAAGTTTGTAAGCATACATGGGCGTAGTTTCTTTTAGGTGTAACGCATCTTTGGAATACTATTGAACATT
This sequence comes from Anoplophora glabripennis, assembly GCF_000390285.2. Lineage (NCBI taxonomy): Eukaryota > Metazoa > Arthropoda > Insecta > Coleoptera > Cerambycidae > Anoplophora > Anoplophora glabripennis. Next base: position 20,836 of record NW_019416363.1, on the reverse strand, counting down.
AATATAATTTATTTACCATTGTACTAGGGATATAGTACTTACCTACTTATTCGCTGGTTCTTTTCCTTTTTGTTGTGTACTCATTGAGCGGGATGTGGACTGTATAGAGTGGTTTTATGTACATAAACAAGCTTGTATGTACACAGAACTATCCTTTATTGTGATATAACAAAGAAGGTAAATGTACTGAATAACAAACTGTGATACAATGGATATGATGAAACTTAAAAATGATGCACACACGTGCGACGACGACTTTACTCATAACAAACTTAACTATAACTAACTGGGGTAGTTTACACTTCACCCTAAGCTATGTGGAGTGAAACTTTGAAATACAAGCAAACCCCAACATTCTCCCCCACGTCGAAGCATTGGCTTCAATGATCTTCCAAAGGCAAAGGACAAATCTTTACTATAGGTCTGATAAGAATGTCCTCCTTTGTCTTTAATTTGACAACTCTGACTCTCTGATCTGAGCCCTTCATTAACTCTATGATTCTTCCTAGAGGCCAATGGAGTGGTGGGACATTATCTTCTTTGAGAAGAACCATATCATGAACCCTTAAATTTTCAGAAATTCGATACCATTTGGGTCTATGTTGCAATTGACTTAGGAACTCACAAGACCGTCTTTTCCAAAAATCCCGTCTTAATTTAACTAGTGTTTGCCAAACGTTTAACCGGTTTTCCGAAAGATGAGACAAATCTTTCTCAGGGTAAGAGGTTAAGCTATCCCCAATTAAAAAATGCCCTGGAGTCAAACAGTTTAGATCTGATGGATCGTTTGACATGCCACAGAGCGGCCTGGAATTCAGTATGGCTTCTATTTCAGTCAAAAGGGTGGATAACTCTTCGAAAGTTAACACAGAATTTCCGACAATGCGTTTTAAGTGGAATTTGGCACTCTTAATCGCGACCTCCCAAATTCCCCCCCAATGAGGACTTCGTGGTGGTATGAATTTCCACTGTATTTCATTTTGAGAGAGGAAATTTTCTATTGACTCCTGATGGGATTTATTCATAAAAAACGTTCGCAAATCTTTTAAATGGTTATTTGATCCCACAAAATTAGTGGCATTGTCACTGTATATAATACTGGGGTTCCCTCATCTGGCAATAAACCTTTTTAAAGTCATTAGAAAAGCGGTGGTGGAAAGACTTGTAACCAGTTCTATGTGAATACATCTAGTTACCATGCATACAAATATGGCTATGTAACATTTAGTAATCGGGGCACGACGCAGGTTTGAGGTTTTTTAATTGAAGTGGACCTCCATAGTCTATTCCCACCTTTAAGAAAGGTCTAGCCATGGAGACACGGTCTAAGGGTAAATTTCCCATAAGTTGTTCAGTTTTCGCGGCTTTAAAACGGTGACAGGTAATACAATTTTTTATAATACGTTTAATTTCCTTGTGGCAATTAATTGGCCAATACCTAAGCCTAACGTTACTTATTTCTGCCTGAACACCAGCATGGTACAATTTTAAATGTTCCTTTCTTAGCAATAAAGTAACGTGATTTTTTTGGCGGCAACAAAATAGGGAATCGTTGATCAAATGGTATTGAAGCATTTGCAAGGCGGCCACCCACACGAATAAGTCCGTCTTTATCAATAAAAGGACACAGAGATGCTATGTTTTTATTTTCTAAGGGTTTACCTGCTTGAATCTGACTTAGTTCTGAGAGAAAACAATTTTGTTGTATCACATTTATGATTACAATTAGAGATTTTTGCAGTTCTTCAACTGTTAAGGGACCGTACAATTTTTGAGAATGCGGCTTCGCGTTAGTGATAAAATTTAGGCAAAATGCCACCACTCTCTGTAAACGTGTAAAACAGGAGAAATTTAAAAAGAGACTACAATCCAAATTTTTCGCTATATGAGAAACATTTTTTCTTTTTTCTGGAACTTTATCCAGTTGCATATCTCTATCGGAGTCAGATTGCGGTTCTAGATTTAAATAAAAATTTAAAAGAAATTGTGGCCCGTGCCACCAATATTCATTGGTCTGAATTTCATTGGGATTTAATCCCCTGGACAATAAATCCGCGACATTTTCCTCAGATCTGACATGTTGCCAGTGATAGTTTGTAGTGAGTTCTTGAACCCCAGACACACGATGTGCCACAAACGTAGTCCAACAAGCTGACGGGGAATTAATCCAACAGAGTGCTATCTTCGAGTCAGTCCATAGATAAACTTTAAAAATTTTATTTAGAAATATATTTACCGTTTTGTGTACTAACCTGGCCAAGAGTAAAACACCACAAAGTTCCAATCTTGGGAGCGAGATAGTTTTTAACGGGGCAACTCTTGATTTTGAGCATATCAAATTACACGAGACCGCTTTATCTTCGTACAAGACTCTCAGATACACGCATGCACCGTAGGCTTTTAGCGAGGCATCCGAAAACCCGTGTATTTGTATATTTAATATTTTATTTTCACTTGAATTTAACAAATAACGTGGAATTGATATCTCAGAGAGGCAAGGAACCGCTGTAAAGAATTTATTCCATTCTTTTAACAAATCCGGAGGTAACCTTTCGTCCCATTCTATTTTACTACCCATATCTTTTGCATAAATATCTTGGCAGTAACTATTACTGGTCCAATTAATCCCAGCGGATCAAACATCTTCGCGATTTGGGATAAAACATTTCTCTTAGTGGGGGGCATGTTATCATTCGTAAGAGAGGGTATAGTAATTTTAAACATGTCTAATTGGGGCTGCCAAACAAGTCCTAATACTTTACTAGATAGGGAGTTGTTGCTATCTAATTTAACATTAAATTCCATTGAGCTTTGCTCTCTATTACAAGTGTCTAATAATAAATCTGAGTTAGAGCACCACTTATGCAACGAAAACCCCCCTAACTTTAGCATTTCCTCTAATTGATCTTTAATTTTGAATAAATTGTCAATAGTATCCGAGCCAAAAAGAATGTCATCCATGTAACATTGTGTCATAATTGCTTCAGAAGCAAGTGGAAAGGTTTCCTTTTGTTCGGTTGCTAATTCCAAAAGGCACCTTGTTGCCAAATAGGGGGCAGATTTCGTCCCGTAAGTGACCGTTTTTAATTCTATGCATTGTAGCGGGTCATCCGGTTTATTTCGCCACAGTATATTTTGCAAAAATAACTGATCAGGGTTAATTTTAATCTGCCGATACATTTTCTTTAAATCGGAAGTTAAAACAAATTTAAACATTCGAAACCGAGATAAAATATCAAATAACTCAGGTTGAACAGGGTAACCTTTTAGCATGATGTCATTTAACGAGTAACCAGTAGACGTTTTCATAGACGCATCAAATACGACTTAGTTTTGTGGACAGATTTTCAGAGCGGATAACACAATGATGGGGCATGTAATATTTAATTTTTTGTGCATCAATCTTCAATTCAAGGGGAACAATTTCAGCATGATCCAACGCTATATATTCCTCAATGAACGCTTTATATTGTGTATACAAATTTTTATCGTTATGTAGACGCCTTTCCAGTGTAATCTTTTATGGGCAGCGTTAAATGAATCTCCTAACTTTAGGTGAGCGTCCGAATTACACAGCGGTAAATCCACTTGAAAAGTCCCATTATCTAAGCGTTTAGTAGTGTCAATAAATAGTTGTTCACATTTCTTATCATCCGATTTTAAAATATGCTTCTGGGAAATCTCCTCCAATCGCCAAAACTTAGGGAGCATTGTGTCTACGTCACATCTTGTGAAAAGTGATACGGTTAAATTACTTGATACCGACTGCGTATTTACTCTGACAGGACCGGCTATAATCTATCCTAATCCTAACCTGCTGTTTTACAGTGTGGGTAAATTGTCTCCTAATTTTATTAAACCAGGGATTATCAAATCGTAGTAGATATCTGAACCAAACAATAATTCAATTTTGGAGGGGATAAAGAATAATCCGTCCGCGAGCGTTAGATTTTCCGGTATGTCTAATTTATTTTTGATTAGAGGGGTCTGCGGTAAATAACACGTTATTTTATCCAAAAGTGTACAAGATATGTGAAAATTGCGTTTTTCATTGTTGAGGGAACAGAAAGTAATATCTACCGCATAATTTGAAATTGCTGAGTTATTTTCAATACCAGAAATTTGCGTATTTGTTGGGAAGGGTTTATAATTAAGCCTTTTTAATAGATCGCAAGAAATAAATGACATTTGACTACCATTGTCCAATAAGGCTTTAGCCAGAACATAATTTCCATCCGGAGTGAGAATTGAAACCATTGCCGTCGCTAGCAATATTTGTCCGCCCTGTATACGGATATTAGAGAGAAATGCTACCGGGGTTATTTCCGATGCGCTTGGTACAAGCTGAGAATTTTAGGTTTCTGACTGAACATTTAGGTTTTGGGAGGCAGTTGGTATCTGCGCCGAATCATTTGATTTTCTATATGAAACAAAACCGTTGCTTGTTCATTATTTGAGTGATTATTGTGTATGAGGGAGTGATGTTTCCTTTGACAAATTGAACAACCGCGAGACTTACAACTTTCCACCGTATGCTTTGTACCTAAGCAATTAAAACAGAGTTTACTTGTCTGAATAAATTCTCTTTTTTGAGGGGGATATTTTTAAATTTCAAACATTTGTATATATTGTGGTTTGTTAAATTGCAATACAAACATTTATAGGGTTTGTTCGCATTAGGGGAATTTGAGAGTGTACCCATCGCGCAGGAAATTATTTTCTTTTGTTCAGGGAGAGTGAGGTTTTCGAGAGCTATACACCTTTTTTCCAAAGATTCAAAAAACTCCTTTAGAGTAGGAAGTGCCGTGGCGCGTTTTTCTAGTTCGAAAGCTTCCCGGGTATGAAAATCTAATTTTCGACTGAAACTATAGATTAACAATAAATCCCAGCCGTCTGTGGGCACGTCCAATGCTTTTAATGCATCTAAATGCTGCTTGACATGAGTTAAAAATTGGCGCAAACCATCCGAAGGTGTTTTATTCACAGAGTTATCTAAAGAGTTTCTAATGTGAATGTTGATTATTGCCAATTTTTTCTCATACCTGTCGGTTAACGTTTTGAGAGCAATGTCATAATTATCATTTGTTAACGCTAGTTTACTGATTAAATTCAAAGGTTCATTTGAGAGTGAAGACTTTAAATATATAAATTTTTGAGCATTAGATAATTGGGCATTGTTATCCACCAAAGCTTTGAATAAATCAATGAATGACCTCCACTCATCGTATTTACCTCCAAACGTGGGTATGCTTAAACTTGGTAATTTTACTTGAGTGTTAAGTGTGTGAGGTTGCTGAGGGGCAGGGGAAGACTGTTGTGAATTTGTAGACAATTGATGAACATTATTTTCAGCCTTAATTTTTGCTTTAAGAGCTGCGTGAATAGCATAATATTTGTTTTCAGTTTCTATTCTATCGCCCTCTTGTCCCTCATCAAGTTCCTCTATACTGTCCTGAATATTAGAATACTTTTCAAACGCTTTCATTAAAGCAGATTCTCTGATTATATAATCGTTTACGTCCATGTCTTTATCTTTGTTTTTTATTAAAAATGTTTCAATTCGCGTAATAGAGCCCTTTACCCTAGATCTCTGCTTAATTAATGCGTCAATTTTTTTTTAAACTAAGTAAAATTACAATGATCTTTTGTTTAAATGTGAACAACAAGTTTTTAAAGTGTTAAAATGAGGTGACATGAAATACCTATTCAATCTAATATAAACAACCCAACCAAAATTTTAAAAGAAAGCACAAGAAACTTTAATCGTACATCTGACCTTGAATCCAGTAGTTTTTTTATATAGGTATACCCAACCGCCGCCGCCGCGCCACTGGGGAATGCGGGATGCTGGCAATACGGCGTCGAATCTCGAAGCGAAGCGGGTACCTGCTCTCGTGCGGTGAAGAGGAATAACGGGGCGGTGTGGTCGCTTCACTGATATGCAACTCTAGAAGAATCACAGGGTAGAAATTCGAGAGAAATTCGCTAACAATGCACCGAGCACCCGAACTTTTGCACTTTCTTTTTTCGTTGCACTGCACCTACACAGCACTAGCCTTTTTTTCTTTTACTTGGGAACACCAGTATAACTTCGGAAATAACTGGGGCTGCTGCTTTTTCCCTGGTAGAACCTCGGGAATGGTACTTTCTTTTCCTGTCACAGGGGCCATCACAAATCTTTGTGATAAAACCAAAAATGCGGCAATCCGTGTCGATGGACCATATGTACTAGGGATATAGTACTTACTTATTCGCTGGTTCTTTTCCTTCTTGTTGTGTACTCATTGTGCGGGATGTGAACTGTATAGAGTGGTTTTATGTACATAAACAAGCTTGTATGTACAAAGAACTATCCTTTATTGTGATATAACAAAGAAGGTAAATATACTAAATAACAAACTGTGATACAATGGATATGATGAAATTTAAAAATGATGCACACACGTGCGACGGCGACTTTACTCATAACAAACTTAACTATAACTAACTGGGGTAGTTTACAATTCACCCTAAGCTATGTGGAGTGGGGAGAGGCAAGAGCGCAATGGCGCTGTGGATCGCGTCAAACTTTGAAATACAAGCAAACCCCAACAACCATATTAAATGATCCGTTTAATGAGCACCCATTACAATTAGTAAAACAAATTTTAAAAAATTATTTCAAGATTAGTGATCACGAAACATTTAAGTTAAAAGATAATGTACAAAACAAAGTCAGAAGCTTACTAACAAAAACAATTTTATTTAAAAATCAATAAACAAATTTTTTATTGATATTGTCACAGTATTAATTGCAATTAGAATTATTCAATACTAAATGTAGGTACTAATATATTTATTTTATTTTGTTAATACTTTTATAATATACAATAACTTACATATGTAGTTTATTCATTACTTTCTTTTAATAGTAGTCCTTAACAATTAATAAAAGTTTTATCTTAATAGGTATATTTTATTTGACACTAATTCCCTTAAAAGCGAGATGTTGGAAGAGCACTGTAAACTTTAACTTTACATTACCATCAAATTTCAAAACTAATAAGTTACTCACATCAGTCTCAGAAACCGTCTGCTACAAAAAATGCTTTTTGAAAAACATATATTAATAAAAGTAGGGTGAGATAAAGTACATATTTTAACATAATATACGAGTATAGGTACTATGTAAACTTAGATGTTGATAAATTAGTCATCAATAAATAACTATACTAAAATAGTCAAATGAAGATTTAGTCATTCTGTAATTTTCCCCCATAACAAGAATTGTACACTATATTATACAGGGTGTTTCATAATATATGCGCAGGTCTTCAGGATGTGATAGCTCGTCCAAAAATTTGAAAAAAAAAGTTTGTATTAACTTACCCTCTAAAATGCACAATTTTCGAGATACAGGGTGTTGAAATTGTAAAAAAAAATTTCGTTTTTTGCGAATATCTCCGGAACCGTTTATCGTACAGAAAACAGCTTTTGTAAGCATTTACTACTCATAATAAGCTATGTTCTGTGCGATTTTTTTCAAAGTCATAATTGGTGAAGATTTTGAAGAGGAAGTGGGTGTTTTTCTCCCCAACTTCTACGCCACTGGAAAAAGTACGGTTTTGAACCGCCAATGTTTTCTACACAAAAAAGTACTCTTGGTCATAAGCTCTAAAGTTGACCGTTTTCGAGAAAAATCTACTTTTATGTTGAAAAACATGGTCCATTTTTTGAAATAAAATTTTTATTTTACTAAATGTATTACTTAACGAAGGAGGAGAGAAGAATACAAAGGATTATAAGGGAAAAAGCTAAGCAAGAAAAAGATAAAGGAAACAATGTGACAATTGGATACCAAAATTTAAGAATTAATGGCAAAAGATGGACATGGGATAAGACGAAAAAACTACTCCAGGAAGATATACAGGAGACAAAAAAATAGAAAAAAAAAGAAAAACGCTAACTATAATAAAGAACAGGCAACGGAAAGGACTACGAATAGGGGTAAATGAAATAAATAAGAAAAATATGATAATTAATAGTGAGATAAACAAAGAAATGAAAATTGGAACCTGGAACGTGAGAGGAACTTTTGAGGAGGGAAAATTAAAGCATATTGTAAATGAATTCAAAAAGGGTAATTTTGACGTACCTAGTTGCACTACAAGAAACGAAACAATTAGGGGAACTGGTAATGGAAATAGGGGGCTATATATTTATAAATAGCAGGGGAAAGGATAGACTACTGAGCACAGGGTTCCTAGTAAGGAAGGAACTAAAAGAGTTAGTAGTACAGTATTAATTAGTTTCAAACAGGATATGCCTTTTAAGGCTTAGAGGAAAGTATCAAAAAATAACTTTTTTGAACATACATGCACCACACGAAGAAGTGGATCTAGGGAGCAAGGAAGAATTCTATAACGAATTGGATAGATTATACGAAGAGATTCCAAAGTATATGAAAATTTTGTTGGGGGATGCAAATGCAAAAATAGGTAGAGAGGAAATGTATAAACCCACAATAGGAAATCATAGCAAACACGAAGTAACCAATGAAAATGGAAAATTCTTAATTGATTTTGCAAAGGAAAAGAACCTGATTATAAAAAGTACATACATTCAAAGGAAAGAAATATACAAAGGAACATGGAGATCACCAGATGGGAAAACAATAAATCAGATAGACCCCATTGCAATGGAAAAGCCAGAGGTAAAATGCATTAAAAATATAAGGACTTATAGAGGTTTAGACGCGGATACGGATCACTTCATGGTAGGAGCAAAACTAGATCAACATATACCAGAAACTAGAAACCAGAGGAGGGAAAAAAATAAGAAATAGAGTAGTTGCTAGGCCAGAAACCAGAGAGGAAAAAATAGAATATGAAAGCAATCTAAGTAGAGAATTAAGTAGCAGTAATAATACTAATGAAACGACAACTATAGAAGAAATGTGGGCAGGAATAAAAACAAAAATAGTAAGAGCAGGTGGAAAATACAGGAAAAAAGTNTGTCTGGTATTGACATTGTTATACTCGTCATTTATCAATAATTTGCTTTTCTGTTTGTGTATTTATATACATCTCAAAAATATAAATATAAGAGAGGATTCTATACTGTTTAAATATATTTCTACAAGAATAAGTACTTGAATCACCAAACATACATGTTAAAACACGTTACTATGCAATAAAATCATGGGAAGAAAGAGTTGAATTACCCTAGAAACAAACAACCTCAATCCAGATTCAACTTGGGCATTGTATAAACAGAGCAGTTGATCGGTACTAGGAATATTTCGAAATAAATAAGTTATTGAAGACAACTTTGATATTATATTTTTATAGTTACATTTCCAGTTAAGGTTTGTGTCCAAATTTAGACCTAAAAATTTACTATCACTGTATCAGTAGGTAGAGGTAGTAGGTTGATTTATTCAAATTTAATATTTCGCAATTTTTATTTTGAATAGTGCTGAATCGAACTGCTTGAGTCTTTCAATACTAATATGCAATGAATTTTGGGCAACCAGTTACTTAAGATATTCAATAAAATATCACATCCAAGTTTTAAATTGCGATTTAACTTATATTACTAAAGATGTATCATCAGCGTACATAGTAAAATGAGTATTAGATGATTAGAAAATTAGCTGGGAAATGACCATTTCGCGACTTTTTGTTTCGGCGAGCTGAATTTATTACTATAGATGCTAAATATTATGTACAATAATGTATTAGTTTCCACAGTCATAAAAATGGGGGGAAGATTGTTTACAGGCTAGTTAATTGTATAATTTGTACGTAAGTTCACGTTTTTCGCTTATAACTTTTTTCCGTTTATTTCCACGAAAAAACAGTAAATCACTTTTTTTTCGTCTTCAAATGACCTACAAAACTAGCCCTCGAGCGTAAAAAAATATAGATCAAAAGTTATAAACAGAAGAAATTTACTTATGACTTTTGAATTAAACATTTATAAACTGTATTGTTATTACGTTTTGGCATCGCATCCTCCCATTCCTTATCACTGTCTAATAACTCACACGAAATCTGGAATCGGTAAGTAGAATAGTTTACAAGTTATGGTCTTATAAACAAATATACTAATTACACAGGTCAACATTTGATCTAAGCGGGAACACCGTAATCGGTATAGGCTACCAAGGGTTTTTGGGGTCGCTGATTACGATGAGAGGGTCAGTTAACCTCCATCACGACAGGTTCAAGGTCATTTGAAGGTCAAATGCAGAAAAAGCCATGAAAAAATCTAAAAAAATNCAGTAATAATACTAATGAAACGACAACTATAGAAGAAATGTGGGCAGGAATAAAAACAAAAATAGTAAGAGCAGGTGGAAAATACAGGAAAAAAGTGAGGAAACAGGAAAAAGAATGGTTTGATAACACAGGTCAACATTTGATCTAAGCGGGAACACCGTAATCGGTATAGGCTACCAAGGGTTTTTGGGGTCGCTGATTACGATGAGAGGGTCAGTTAACCTCCATCACGACAGGTTCAAGGTCATTTGAAGGTCAAATGCAGAAAAAGCCATGAAAAAATCTGAAAAAAATTATGGATATGTTTTTGAGGTCGTACAATCCGAATCTGAGGTCAGCTAAGCTCCACAAGGTCAAGGTCATTTGAAGGTCAAATTCAGAAAAAGCCGTGAAAAAATCTGAACAAAATCATGGATATGTTTTTGAGGTCGGACAATCCGAATATGAGGTCAGCTAAGCTCCACAAGGTCAAGGTCAAGGTCATTTGAAGGTCAAATGCAGAAAAAGCCATGGAAAAGTCTGAAAAAAAATCATGGATACGTTTTTGAGGTCGAGGAATCCGAATCTGAAATCAGCTAAGGTCAAGGTCAAGGTTATTTAGAGGTGAAATGCAGAAAAAGACATGATAAAATGTGAAAAAAATCATATTTATGTTTTTGGGGTCAAGAAATCTGAATCTGAGGTCTTTGAAGTTCCAAAAGGTCAAGGTTAAGGGATGAAGTAATTTTTGAAAAAATCTGAAAAAATGATGCTGGATTAAGATGAATCCAGCTACCGATAACTTTAATCAATCGGTGCATCCCTCTTCCATTAGGTGATTCCCTTCATGCTATTTCCCATAGATTCATGGTCTGGGTCTTTTCTTTTTTTTCCTAGGATATCTCCATTTTGATAGTATGGTTGCTTTCGACGGAAATTGTTTGTTATTTCTTTTACTAGTAGCTATATAGATGCCTCTTCTGCTAGTAAGCATGTAACCTCATAGGAGATAGAACGGTATCCACATATAACCCGCAGAAAATGTTCTTCGATATACTGATTTTACGGTATTATTGTCGGATCAGTGATATGTAACTGAATAAGCGCGATGATTCAAGCGGAAGTACTTTAGGTAGTTTTGTTACTTATCTGTGATATATGAGTGAGTGAGTTCCACATTTCGAGCGAAAGTACGTGAAATGAGTATAAATCTTGTAGAACAATTGCTTATATATGCAAATATATAGATACAAGTAAGAAGTAAAGGTTTATATAAAAAACATGAAGAATAACAACTAAAAAATGTTATCGGTTAAAAATTTTCTTTTGAACTTGACCTTCTAATACCTTGACCTTGACCTTGTGGAGCTTAGCTGACTTCAGATTTGGATTCTCCGACCTCAAAAACATATCCATGATTTTTTTCAGATTTTTTCATGGCTTTTTCTGCATTTGACCTTCAAATGACCTTGACCTTGACCTTGTGGAGCTTAGCTGACCTCAGATTCGGATTGTCCGACCTCAAAAACATATCCATGATTTTTTTCAGATTTTTTCATGGCTTTTTCTGCATTTGACCTTCAAATGACCTTGACCTTGACCTTGTGGAGCTTAGCTGACCTCAGATTCGGATTGTCCGACCTCAAAAACATATCCATGATTTTTTTCAGATATTTTCATGGCTCTTTCTGTATTTGACCTTCAAATGACCTTGACCTTGTGGAGCTTAGCTGACCTCAGATTCGGATTGTCCGACCTCAAAAACATATCCATGATTTTTTTCAGATATTTTATTTTTTCATGGCTTTTTCTGCATTTGACCTTCAAATAACCTTGAACCTGACGTGATAGAGGTTAACTGACCCTCTCATCGTAATTAGCGACCCCAAAAACCCCTTGTAGCCTATACCGATTACGGTGTTCCCGCTTAGATCAAATGTTGACCTGTGTAATGAGTGTAAGGAGGAGCTAGAAACTAGAAGAAAATTGAGACAAAAGAAGGAAGGTAGGTTCCTACAAGAAGGAACGGAGGAAGCAAAGAATAAATATGAAGAGCAAAGAAAGAAAACTAAAAAGGTGCTAAGAAATAAGAAAAGTAAAAATTATGAAACGGTATTAGAACAAATAGAAGAAAACTTAAGAAATAACAATATTAGGAATTTATACCAAGAGTGAAGAATGAGAAAAGGGGGTATCAACAAAGACCAGTATTTATAAGAATAAGAATGGGAAGATAGTGGCAGGAGAAAACGAAATATTGAACAGGTGAAAAGAATATTTTGAAGAATTATTAAATGGAGATGAAACCGATGATACGGAAAGAGAAGAAAATAATAGCAACATAGAAGGAGACAATATGGTGCCAGCGCCAAGTAAAGAGGAAATTAAAGAGATACTGTCAAAATTGAAAAATAATAAGAGTCCAGGAAGTGACAAATTAACAGCCGAACTATTTAAATATGGAGGACATGAACTAGCAGACCAATTACAGAAACTACTAGAAAGATGTTGGGTNCATATAACCCGCAGAAAATGTTCTTCGATATACTGATTTTACGGTATTATTGTCGGATCAGTGATATGTAACTGAATAAGCGCGATGATTCAAGCGAAAGTACTTTAGGTAGTTTTGTTACTTATCTGTGATATATGAGTGAGTGAGTTCCACATTTCGAGCGAAAGTGCGTGAAATGAGTATAAATCTTGTAGAACAGTTGCTTATATATGCAAATATATAGATACAAGTAAGAAGTAAGGGTTTATATAAAAAAACATGAAGAATAACAACTAAAAAATGTTATCGGTTAAAAATTTTCTTTTGAACTTGACCTTCTAATACCTTGACCTTGACCTTGTGGAGCTTAGCTGACCTCAGATTTGGATTCTCCGACATCAAAAACATGTCCATGATTTTTTTCAGATTTTTTCATGGCTTTTTCTGTATTTGACCTTCAAATGACCTTGGCCTTGTGGAGCTTAGCTGACCTCAGATTCGGATTGTCCGACATCAAAAACATATCCATGATTTTTTCAGATTTTTTATTTTTTCATGGCTTTTTTTGCATTTGACCTTCAAATAACCTTGAACCTGACGTGATAGAGGTTAACTGACCCTCTCATCGTAATTAGCGACCCCAAAAACCCCTAGTAGCCCATACCGATTTCGTTGTTCCCGCTTAGATCAAATGTTGACCTGTGTTATTAGTCTGGACGATCCCGAGCTTCTTTCACAATCGCACTGATTTTTTTATGGTAGATTTCATAATAATACATTGAAATCTATCATTTTTTTTTTAATTTCAAATTTGTAACCTGGAAATTCTTTTATTTTTTAGCCTTAGTTGCAAAAAGCACGCGCGTGATATAGTTATACATTAGTACATATTTGGAAAGCTTATGAAAAGAGTTTTTAGGTTAAAAAAAATCGTCAATTTCGTTGAAAAACAACGGAGCTGCAGACTGGTTGCAAATTTGAAATTTAAAAAATAAATGATAGATTTCAATGTATTATTATGAAATCTACCACGAAAAAAAATCAGTGCGATTGTGGAAGATGCTCGGGATGGTCCAGACGAATAATTAGTTAACTTGTTTATAAGGTCATACCTTGTAAACTATTCAACTTATCGATTCCAGATTTCGTGTGAATTATTAGACAGTGATAAGGAATGAGAGGATGTGATGCTAAAACGTTCTGGTAATAATAATGCAGTTTATAAATAATGTTTAATTCAAAAGTCATAAATAAACTTCTTCTGAGTATAACTTTTGATCTAATCAATATTTTTTGACGCTCGAGGGCTAGTTTTGTAGGTCTTTTGAAGCCGAAAAAAGTACTTCACTGTTTTCCCGTGGAAATGAACGGAAAAAAAAGCGAAAAACGTGAATTTACTTAAAAATTTTACAATTAAACAGCCTGTAAACAATCTTTCCCCCATTTTTATGACTGTGGCAACTAATATGTTATTGTATTATTGTAAATTCAACTTGCCGAAACAAAAAGCCGCGTCCAACTCTATATTTCCTAGCCTAGATAGAGAATNTGACAGCTAATTATGAGACACCCTGTAGATTTTGTGCTCGGATTCAACGAACGCCAATAAAATATTGCGATTGAGTTGGAGTACGTCAAGAAGACACAACGAACGGACTTAAATCGAACACGCATCAAATTTGAGTGCTTATTTCATAACCAGTATTTGTGTGACTTCTGACTTCGGTAATTTTTACTTAGTTTTGATCATAGAATCGGCCTGTTCAGGGTTGGCAGCTAATTATGAGACACCCTGTATATATAAATGTATTATAATTTTTTTATCAAGTAGGTTTTAAATTTTAAAACAAAAGCTACCTCCTGTCAAAATAACAATTAATTAGTTTGTACCTGCGAAAAGTCAATTTGTATTACAAACGTAAAAATGAATTACACAAACGCTGAAATGTGCGAAATACATTACCTTTACGGAATGGCGAGCGGTAATTCGGCAGAAGCAAGGCGGTTGTATCAAGACAGACATCGTGATCGCCAAGTACCACATCATAACTTGTTTCAACGCATTCACCAACGACTATGGGAAAATGGAAGTTTTAAAAAGAATACTGCTGATAATGGGCGGCCTATGGAAGCTGCAAATGCCCAAGTAGAAGAGGCTGTCCTCAACGAAATTGAAGAAAATCCGATCACAAGTACCAGAAAAATTGCTCACAACTTAAACATACCTCACTCGACGGTTTGGAGAATTTTGAAAAGACAACTTTTGTATCCCTACCATATCCAAAGAGTACAAGCCTTATTGCCAAGAGATTTTCCGCCAAGATTGGCTTTTTGTAGATGGATGCAAGACAAAATAGCTCAAAATCCTCAGTTTGGAGCCGAAGTTATGTTTACCGATGAAGCATCTTTCTCGAGAGATGGTATTTTCAATTTTCACAATAACCACATATGGGCTGAAGAAAATCCACATGAAATTGCAGAAGGCAATCATCAGCAACAATTTTCCGTGAATGTTTGGGCTGGCATCGTCGGTGATCATTTGATAGGCCCACATTTTTTACCGAACAGATTAAACGGTGCAGATTATCGACAATTTCTAGAAGAAGTACTGCCGGAACTGCTGGAAGATGTACCGCTTCAAGTAAGACAAAACATGTACTTTATGCATGATGGAGCTCCGGCCCACTTTAGTTTGGTTGCTCGCCAATACTTGGACGACGAATACCAAGACCGTTGGATCGGTCGAGGAGGTCCCCACCCTTGGCCCCCGCGATCTCCCGAACTTAATTGTTTAGATTTTTTCTTTTGGGGCCATCTCAAAACCCTAGTCTACGCTACT